>NC_090324.1:86206477-86382956 GCF_040869045.1 Eurosta solidaginis | reverse complement strand
TATGTTAATAATAATGAGCTTAAAGGCCGTGGTTAAATAAAACACAATGTTTAAAATTTCATTGGTTTTTTAATTTGTCAATATTTCGGCTTCAGTCTGAAGCCATCTTCAGGACTGTAAGTAAACACAAATGTATAAAAAGGGGGCATTCATTTCAGATACATGGTCATTAAAATTTACGTTATGCAACTAGGTATACATATAAACGAAACACAACTTACACTTGTGGTTATTCTTTATCGACTGATCATATGTTCGGAAAACAAAAGTAAAATAAACATCAAAAATGTATACAATTTTAAAGTACAGTAAGTGTAAACTAAAATATGCACAAACAAATATATAGGGATACAAACAATAGATCAACGAATATGTCGTCATCCAACATTATGATTTGTTGATCCCAAGTATGCTGCTAGCGGAATAATTTCTGTACGCTGCTTTCTTTCATGTGCGCCGTGAGACTTGCATTTTGTGTTGTTGTTTAAGCAATAAATTGCGATATGCATATGCGCATTGGTCTGTGTCACCTACCTAAACCTATCGTTGAATAAAATCTAAAAATTTAATAAAATTCTAAATTTAATAAAAGCGTAAAATAAATAAATCCTAAAATTAAATTAATAACAAAACCAAAAATTCAATAAAGGTAGCATTTAATTAATTAAACTTAAAATTTTATAAAACCTAAAATTTAATAAAATTTCCAACTAAATTATCCTGAAATTTAATAAAATCTAAAATTTAATAAAATAAAAAAAATAAAACAAACCCAATAAAATTTAAAACTTTATATATATCCTAAAATTTAATAAAATCTAAAAGTTTACAAAATCTAAAAATTAAATAAAATCTACAATTTAATAAAATATAAAATGTAATAAAACCGAAAATTAAATAAAACCTAAAACCAAAGAAAACATTAAACAAATAAAACCCTAAGTAAATCAAGCGTTATAAAAATACTGTTATTTTATAAAATAAATTAAACCAAAATAAATTTAAGAAAAAAGAAATAGTATTGTCCATTTTCTAAATAAATTAAATTTATAATCACTGTCATACCATAAGTTTAATAAATAAATAAACTAATTACATAAATGAAATAATTAATGCGAATAAACAAGACACACATTTACGTAGCCATGTATACATACATACATATAATAACATCCAAATAAATAGAATTAATAAATACAAACAAATATAATTCTTAGTAAGGTTTTGTTCTATTTCTATAACAGGTCCCCACCCGGCGGGGTTATCCCTGGACCGCATCCACACAAGAAGTTTGATGTTAATTTAATTGCGTCAAAGCCGACAGCAAATCCGCATGGAGGAAACATCGTACTTAGCGCAATGTTATGTTGAGCAGTCGGATGGAAAAGCAACCACCAATAAGCCAAAGAAGGAAAAACACAAAGGCAGCGAAAACCACAACATCCACAGAGAGGACGGAGAGACTGGCAGCGCTTTGCTTTTTTTAATAACTGCTATATATTTTATGTATATGTGTATAATTTTTGTTATATGCACCAGTGAATTTATTGTATTTTTGCGAGGAGAATTTAGTGCGGGGGGCAATTCCACGTTTGGAGTCTGATTTTATTTTTGCACTAAACTTTCGGTGCATGTTTGTTCTTTTGATTTTTTTTCTTCATATATTTTTTTACACAAATCGTTTGTGAACTAAATAATTGATTTTTTGAGATAGCCTTCTATTACTTTTGGCAAGTTTTGAATTTAGATTTCCACTTGTTAGTTGCACCAACTTCAGGGCCTTGTAGCTTACCACAGCTCAAAGCAAAAAAAAAATATAAGCGTTAAGGAACAAACCAACAAATTAATTAAAAGTAGCTTTTATATATATATATATATGCATTTTGTAAAATACTTCTCTAAGCCAGAAGGCTCAATCCACTGGGCAAATATTTATAATTTGTTATTACGATCTACTTCACTACTATTTACTTAGTTAATCACTTACAATTATTATTTAAAATGGTTCCGGAACCAAGTTAAATACATGCTTTTTTGACCCCGTAATTGGCCTACGGCGTTTCAGCGCATAACCGCGTGACTAAAAGCGGAAACTCATCCAAAGTAGCTCCTCTCTATAATACATCTCGTTAGGCATTGGAGGGCAGATCTCTTTACTATCTGTCCTCATCCATCGTTAGGTAAATACATAGGTGTTTTATTGTAACTTTTCAGCACGGCTCTCCGAGATGCGGCGCCTCATCGTGGGATAAAGCGGTAAGTGCAAGACAATAATACACCACGTTTACCTATTTAGTACACGCGGTTTTTTTTTGCGTGTGTATGTATATTCTTTTGCTTTGGTTTGCTATTTTTTTTTTTGAAACTGCTTGGGAAAGGGAGCGGAATTAGGTTGGATTGTGAGAAGCCTACAGCAGCGGCCGTGGTTATAGAACCACGTAAATGAACGGGCGATAAGAATCGCGAATATTAATATTCCTTTATATAATTCTTTTTACACATTTTTTTGCGGTTATCTTTATATTTCTATCTTGAAATCTAATGTTAACGTAGCAGTTTTTCTTTGAAGTAAGGCACATATTACAGATAGATTTTGGTAACAATTGGAGAAAAGTTAGAAAATACTTTGAGCTAGTTTAAGCATAAACTTGAAATATGAGTTGAATTCTTCGTTATATAATTGTTAGAGGTTTAGGCACATAAGCTTAAGAACCATTAAATTGCTTTTTTTATTGGATTTGTTTATTATCTGAAGTATACATTAAGAAATACGTTTATAACGTTCAAAAAACAAAAAAAAATCGATTTGGATTATTTCTATTCTTCGGTATTTTCTTTGGGTTAATGGGTTGAAATACCACTATGAGTAGATAGCATTCCCCTTTTGTTTGGTGTAGGCGTTGCCAAGGTGCGGAAGAGGGGGCGTGGGTATGTCGACTGACATGGACAAATGTGAGGGTAATTAGGGACTTTTTGGACTTTTGACGGACGGATTAGTGTCAGGCTAAGGGGGCTTCGCTCGGGATAAGGAGTCATAGCGAAGCCTAAAGCTACATTCCATATGTAGAAGAGGGATGGTAGACTCCACCTGACCTGTACGGGCCTTCACTTTACTATCACCTTGTCTATTTCTCACCCTATCTCTATGAGTACACACAGGCATGAATCCCTATATTTTTGTTTACAACTACTGTAGGCGAAGGCGGTGGAAAAGACCCCCCCAACCGACGAGCTAGCCAGGGCTTGCAAGCATGCCTGCTTGCCACCGTCCCTTACCACAAAAACAGGCAATAACGTAACAATGGCGCCCAACGTATAGCCCAAATCTTTTCATTTCTTTTAGCATGATTTTCTGTTTCTAGTTCTGTTTACTTTTCGGCTTCTTGAATAGTTTCTTTCATCTCTGCCTCTAAGTCTATTTCATTTGCTATCTATCTAATGCTTCCCTTCCTATCTTTTAGTTTTTTTGACTTGTTAGGGTTATAGTAGCAACGCAGTTTGGATCAGTCAAAACTGTTAGTGCTGCTATAACAAAAAGGGGCTATATCTGTTTGGCATTAGTACAGAATCAGTACATTGCCAAAGCTTCAACGTTTTTGCAAGTGGAATCCTAATGCCTTACTGGTATTGAAGGGGGAATTATATTGAGAGTTTTGTTTTTGCTTAGTCGGCCACTGCTCGGGCTACCGTGGACGCAGTCCAGCATTGCGTGCACGTGAGGTTTGCAGTGAGTCGGCACAATGGCGGTAAGGGGTGTAATCGGCAATGGGAGAATGTGGATACCAGATTCGCACTCAGGAATCGAAAACTGTTGTGCCGCATTCGACACTGGGGGAAATTTAGCTGACTGTGACCTGGGACGGATGACAACAAACATACGGACTCAGCATGCCCACTACGACCTTGCTAAGGTGCAACGCCGTAAATACACCAAATGATTTTTTATGCACATTTCGTTACAAGTTGTTATACTCAGTTGAGCAGAACTCACAGAGTATATTAAGTTTGATTGGATAACGGTTGGTTGTACAGGTATAAAGGAATCGAGATAATCAGGATCGAAAAAAATATGATTGAGCCATGTCCGTCCGTCCGTCCGTCCGTTAACACGATAACTTGAGTAAATTTTGAGGTAAATTGATGAAATTTGGTATGTAGGTTCCAGAGCACTCATCTCAGATCGCTATTTAAAATGAACGAAAACGGACCATAACCACGCCCACTTTTTCGATATCGAAAATTTCGAAAAACCGAAAAAGTGCGATGATTCATTACCAAAGAAAGCTAAAACGATGAAACTTGGTAGATGGGTTGACCTTATGAAACAGAATAGAAAACTAGTAAAAGTTTGGACAATGGGCGTGGCACCGCCCACTTTTAAAAGAAGGTAATTTAAAATTTTGCAAGCTGTAATTTGGCAGTCGTTGAAGCTATCATGATGAAATTTGGCAGGAACGTTACTCCTATTACTATATGTACGCCAAATAAAAATTAGCAAAATCGGAGAAGGACCACGATCACTTTTAAAAAAATTTTTTTTTTAAAGTAAAATTTTAACAAAAAATTTAATTTCTTTACAGTATATAAGTAAATTATGTCAACATTCAACTCCAGTAATGATATGGTGCAACAAAATACAAAAATAAAAGAAAATTTCAAAATGGGCGTGGCTCCGCCCTTTTTCATTTAATTTGTCTAGGATACTTTTAATGCCATAAGTCGAACAAAAATTTACCAATCCTTTTGAAATTTGGTAGGGGCATAGATATTATGACGTTAACTGTTTTCTGTGAAAATGGGCGAAATCGGTTGAAGCAAAGCCCAGTTTTTATACACAGTCGTCCGCCTGTTCTTCCGCATTTCCGTTAACATGATAACCTGAGCAAAAATTTAAATATTTTTACTGAACTTAGTTCACGTACTTATCTGAACTCACTTTATCTTGGTAAAAAAAATTAACGAAATCCGACTATGACCACGGCCACTTTTTCGATATCGAAAATTACGAAAAATGAAAAAAATGCCATAATTCTATACCAAATACGAAAAGAGGGATGAAATATAGTAATTGGATTGGTTTATTGACGCGAAATATAACTTTAGAAAAAACTTTGTAAAATGGTTGTGACACCTACCATATTAAGTAGAAGAAAATGAAAAAGTTCTGCAGGGCGAAATAAAGAACCCTTGAAATCTTGGCAGATATTACATATATAAATAAATTAGCGGTATTCAACAGATGATGTTCTGGGTCACCCTGGTCCACATTTTGGTCGATATCTGGAAAACACCTTCACATATACAACTACCACCACTCCCTTTTAAAGCTCTCATTAATACCTTTAATTTGATACCAATATCGTACAAACACATTCTAGAGGCACCCCTGGTCCACCTTTATGGAGATATATCGAAAAGGCGTCCACCTATAGAACTAAGCCCCACGCCCTTTTAAAATACTAATTAACACCTTTCATTTGATACCCATATCGTACAAACATATTCTAGAGTCACCCCTGGTCCACCTTTATGGCGATATCTCGAAAAAGTGACCACCTATAAAACGAGGGCCCACTCCGTTTTAAAAATACTCATTAACACCTTTCATTTGATACCCATATCGTACAAACAAAGTCTAGAGTCACCCCTGGTCCACCTTTATTGCGATACCTCGAAAAGACGTCCACCTATAGAACTAAGGCCCACTCCCTTTTAAAATACTCATTAACACCTTCCGTTTGATACCCATATTATACAAACGTATTCTAGAGTCACCACTGGTCCACCTTAATGGCGATATCTCGAAAAGGCGACCACCTATACAACTACCACCACTCACTTTTAAACCCCTCATTAATACCTTAAATTTGATACCCATATCGTACAAACACATTCTAGAGTCACCCCTGGTCCACCTTTATGGCGATATTTCGAGACGGCGTCCACCTATGGAACTAAGGGTTACTCCCTTTTAAAATACTCATTAACACCTTTCATTTGATACCCATATCGTACAAACAAATTCTAGAGTCAACCCTAATCCACCTTTATGGCGATATCCCTAAATGGCGTCCACCTATAGAACTAAGGCCCACTCCCTTTTAAAATACTCATTAACACCTTCCGTTTGATACCCATATTATACAAACGTATTCTAGAGTCACCACTGGTCCACCTTAATGGCGATATCTCGAAAAGGCGACCACCTATACAACTACCACCACTCACTTTTAAACCCCTCATTAATACCTTAAATTTGATACCCATATCGTACAAACACATTCTAGAGTCACCCCTGGTCCACCTTTATGGCGATATTTCGAGACGGCGTCCACCTATGGAACTAAGGGTTACTCCCTTTTAAAATACTCATTAACACCTTTCATTTGATACCCATATCGTACAAACATATTCTAGAGTCACCCCTGGTCCACCTTTATGGCGATATCTCGAAAAGGCGACGACCTATAAAACGAGGGCCCACTCCCTTTTAAAAATACTCATTAACACCTTTCATTTGATACCCATATCGTACAAACAAAGTCTAGAGTCACCCCTGGTCCACCTTTATTGCGATACCTCGAAAAGGCGTCCACCTATAGAACTAAGGCCCACTCCCTTTTAAAATACTCATTAACACCTTTCGTTTGATACCCATATTGTACAAACAAATTCTAGGGTCACCCCTGCTCCACCTTTATGGAGATATCTCGAAACGGCGTCCACCTATGGAACTAAGGATTACTCCCTTTTAAAATACTCATTAACACCTTTCATTTGATACCCATATCGTACAAACAAATTCTAGAGTCAACCCTGATCCACCTTTGTGGCGATATCCCTAAATGGCGTCCACCTATAGAACTAAGGCCCGCTCCCTTTTAAAATACTCATTAACACCTTTCGTTTGATACCCATATTGTACAAACAAATTCTAGGGTCACCCCTGGTCCACCTTTACGGTGATATCTCGAAAAGGCGTCCACCTATAGAACTAAGCCCCACGCCCTTTTAAAATACTCATTAACACCTTTCATTTGATACCCATATCGTACAAACATATTCTAGAGTCACCCCTGGTCCACCTTTATGGCGATATCTCGAAAAGGCGACCACCTATAAAACGAGGGCCCACTCCCTTTTAAAAATACTCATTAACACCTTTCATTTGATACCCATATCGTACAAACAAAGTCTAGAGTCACCCCTGGTCCACCTTTATTGCGATACCTCGAAAAGGCGTCCACCTATAGAACTAAGGCCCACTCCCTTTTAAAATACTCATTAACACCTTTCGTTTGATACCCATATTGTACAAACAAATTCTAGGGTCACCCCTGGTCCACCTTTATGGAGATATCTCGAAACGGCGTCCACCTATGGAACTAAGGATTACTCCCTTTTAAAATACTCATTAACACCTTTCATTTCATACCCATATCGTACAAACAAATTCTAGAGTCAACCCTGTTCCACCTTTATGGCGATATCCCTAAATGGCGTCCACCTATAGAACTATGGCCCACTCTCTCATAAAATACTCTTTAATGCCTTTCATTTGATGCACATGTCATACAAACACATTCCAGGGTTACCCTAGGTTCATTTTCCTACATGGTTATTTTCCCTTATGTTGTCACCATAGCTGTCAACTGAGTATGTAATGTTCGGGTACACCCGAACTTAACCTTCCTTACTTGTTTTGTAAAAGAAGAGGACCAAGTTAATACTGTCTTGAACTCCTTTTAAACATACACGCTACGTATATAATACCACACGTATATATATTTTAGAAATACGTATATTATTGTTTGGAAAATACCTCCATGCACATTTATATTTTTAAATTTATATAAATACATAGTTATATCCATATCTTTTGTGAAATAAATATATTAATAATTTTTCTGCATATACTAAACACACAGGTATCTAATTAGTTCACATTATTTATCTCGATTTTTTTTTTGATTGTTGATTAGTTTTATTTTCTTTGCAATAAAAACGGAATTAATTACGTGTTAATTTTTATACGAAATTTCACACAAAAAAAAAAACCAATTAATTATCTTTTTAAGTTTTTTTTTTGAATTTAAAAAAAAAAACCCTTTCGTTCACAGGCACATTTAAGCACTTCTAGCCATTGAAACTAATTTCGGTATTTGCATAGTTTAATATTCAGAAATGAATCAAGTTATTTTCATCACTTTCGCACTTTTTTAAAGTTTGGCAAAGTTTCCAAACTAGATCGTAATTAGGCTACACTTAGTTTTAATGGTATTTTTTATTTTTTTTTATTTGTTTACTGAAATCTCCATAAAAGTAAGTTTAACTGGAATTAGTATACATATATACACTATTTATAATTAAATCTTGGAATATTCCTTTTTTTTCTTCTCTTTTCATTGTATTTATTTTATATTTTTTTTAGTTTGCAAACGTTTGGAATTTTTGAATTTTTAGATTTATACCTAGTTGTTATATTTTTTTTTTTTTTTTGAATTTTATTGAATTCTTTTGTCTTCAAATTCGATTGGAATTTTTTTTTTTGAAGTTTTTTTGCACTATTTGCCTTCGAATTTAATGTACTGAATTTATTTTAGATACATTTTCAAAGATCTGATTTAGTTGCGAAGTTTGCAATTAGTAATTTTTTTTTCATCACTGCATTTCATACATAGTCGAATATCTTTTCTAAGGTTTCGATTTACCTTTAGTAGCGATCGGTGCAACGTTGTTTTATTTCGTTTTGCACCAAACCAACCAACTTCGGTGTTGATAAGTTCGGCTTGTGAACCTAGGTGTGCCAAATTTCCCTCGCTCGTGTGTTTGTGTGAGTGAATGGAGGAGGGAGACCACCCAGATAGAGTTACTGGTGGGTTGGGATTGTTTAGTACTGATAGGCGTATCACCAGGAGTGTGACTAGGCAGCTAGAGAATCAGGTGGCAGGGTCCCTGTTTAATCAAATAGATACGGGAATACCATTCCCAGTTGACTTTGTACCTACCGACCTTTTTAATCGGTGTGCAGCCAGAATTTTCGGAACGAGTGAGAGCGATACAAATAGACGTTCTACAGTGTCGATCACCAACCAAGTGGCCATCAACGAATCTTACAACAGCCTAAGTTTTTCTACAAAAATAGAGCAACTATTAAATATGCTAGAAACCGGAACACCAGGAGTTACCGGAGGAGCGGATGTCGTGTAAGATGGACAGCCAGTGAATTCGGGAGCTGGTGGTTCGAAGGCCTCAGGAAACGGGCCAAGTGCAACTGCCGCCGGCACCGAACAGCTAGAGCGGATGATAGAGATGATAGCGGTACAAAACCAAGTTATGGCGCAGTACATGAACGCGGTTCGTGACCTGAGGACCGACGTTTCGCACCTCAGCAACCGTATGGGGGACTTAGAGGTTTCGGCTCAAGCGCTGAATCAGCAAGCCGCTAACGCATCCACCCCACAAGGGGGGAGAGATAGGGGCCAAAACAGGAATAATGCCGAAGCTGCTACGGGTCAGGGCAGAAATGGGGAGCCTTCGCACCCACATTGGAGGAAGGTCGACCTAGACAAGTGGCACGTCAATTTCGATGGGTCTGCTAAGGGGATCACCGTGGAAAGCTTTTTGTTTAGAATAGAGAAGTTAAGGGCTCAGTATGACATCTCCTACAATCGTCTCTTCACTGATTTCCATTATCTCGTGACAGGCTCCGCGCTTAAGTGGACTGGCAGGTTCTTGAGGATCATGCCGACGACTCTGCTTTTGGCTACTTCGAGCTCAAGGCAGAGCTGTTGGCCCACTTTAAAACCGCTGAGTCTGATTACGAGATAATCTGGGAAATCGTGGAGAGGAAGCAGTCAGGTCAAGAGAGTTTTGATGATTTTTATGGCGAGGTGCACGACTTCACGTTCAGGCTAAAGCAGAAAATCCCGGAAAAGGAGCTGGTGGGCATCATTAAGGGGAATTTAAAGCCTTATTTGGCAAATTTAACGTTCGCAGCAAAAATGGATACCTTGCCCGATCTAAAGACGGAGTGTCGGCGTGCAGAACGCCTAATCAAGGAGAATAGGAGTAGGTCGGCAAGAGCAGTGAACGAGATGGTATATCCCGTAGCACAAGTTGAGGCTAAGATAGATGGGGGGAAGCTCGTCGAGGCACTCGAAAAGCCAGCCAAACCGGGACTAGGGTTTAATCAGCCACTTAATAGTAATAATTCTGGGCCTTTTTCCACTGCTGGTGGTGTGTCTGTTGGAACTAACCCCACGACAGGTCCCAAACCCACTGTTACGTGTGCCTGTGAACTACGTTGTCATGAATCCGTCGGAGGCGTTTAAAGAAAATAGGTGTAAGTCTCGTTTTCACAGTATGGTTTGTTTTGCTTGTGGTAGTGCACCGTCTTTTTGTGTTTTTAAGCCCGGGAAGGGAAACTCCACACTGGCGGAGATTTCCGGGACCTCCAGCCAGGAACAGGCGCAACCGGAAACCAACCGGAATACAGGGTTTTGAAAAGGGATAGAACCGTTCGTGGTACAGAGGAAGTAGGATCTGGAGTGAAAACCGATTTAAAAAGTTTGCACCAAAGGAAAATTGATTATGAAGCAGCACGTAGGAGAATTTTTTGTGAGGAAATAATACTAGAGAAAAAAAAAAACGAAACTTTGAGAAAATAAGAAAAATGAGAGAAAAGGCAAAAAGAATTAAGAGGATTTTTAATAAAATTATCTCAACGATAGCAACGGTTAAGGGAGACAATAGGATCTTTGCCCAGACAACCATTGGTGGCCGGGACGCGGTAGCTCTTTTGGATTCGGGTGCGGGGGCTAGCTGTTTAGGAAAAAATTTTCAAAGAGTATTAGAGGGCAAAGAAAACTTAATACTCCCGATAAGTGGGCAAAACATTTGTACCGCGAACAGTGGAAAAACGCCAGTTGTGGGAGTAATCACCCTTCCCGTGCATTGGGATGGAATGTGTAAGGAATTGGAGTTTTTGATTGCCCCGGGGTTGCAACAGGAAGTGTATCTTGGTATCGACTTTTGGCAGGTGTTTGACTTGAACGTGGTGAGTAGGGGAGCTATGTTGCATTCAGGACAGGTTGACTTGTCCTTTGATGCCGTGCAGCATACGTTGACGCTGGAAGAGAGTAAAGCGTTGGAAAAGGTGAAAGCAAAGTTTCCATCCTTTGCGGTGTTAGGATTAGGGCGTACAGATGTAGAGGAACACATCATTGAGGTCGTTAATGAAAACTTACCCGTTAAGCAGAGACATTACCCGATCTCGCTGGCGATACAGAAGCTTGTGTACCAGGAATTAGACAGAATGATAGATATGGGAGTGATAGAAGGGAGTAATAGTAGTTGGAGTTCTCCCGTATCGTTAGTAATTAAAGGAACAAAAAATAGGCTCTGTCTAGATGCGAGAAAAGTTAATGAACGCACGGTGAAGGACGCATACCCTCTTCCCCACATCGACGGGATTCTTAGCCGTTTGCAAAACACACGTTTTATTTCCGCGATAGATCTTAAAGATGCATTTTTGCAAATACCACTGGAGCAAAAGTCGAGGGAAAAGACCGCTTTTACGGTACCAGGAAGACCCCTTTACCATTTTACTGTGATGCCCTTCGGTCTTTGTAATGCTGCACAAAGAATGTGCAGGTTAATGGACAAAGTTATACCCGCTTCTTTACGTGAATGTGTTTTTGTGTATTTAGACGATTTGTTAGTGTGTTCTGAGGATTTCTTGTCGCATTTGTCTTTGTTAGAAAAGGTCGCTCGGTGTTTGCGAGAAGCAAAACTAACAATTAATGTCGAGAAAAGCAAGTTTTGATATACGGAGGTCCGATACCTAGGATATGTAGTTAGAGACGGATGCATTCGTACTGATGCCAACAAAGTAGCAGCGGTGAGGGACTTTCCGGAACCCAAAACGCCGAAGCAATTACGACGGTTCCTCGGGATGTCCGGCTGGAACCGAAAATTTATCCAGGACTATGCGTCAATCGCAGCGCCACTGCACGACTGCCTCCAAAAGGACAAGATTAAGCGATTTACAATGACCGAAGACGCACGAAAGTCCTTTACCCGACTAAAACAAAGCCTGATTACTGCCCCTGTACTGACGCATCCGGACTTTTCTAAACATTTTTACATCCAATGTGACGCGTCGACGGACGGAGTGGGTGGGGTTTCGTTTAAATTAGACGAGGACGGCAACGAACGACCCATAACATACGTTTCCGCTAAGCTCAATAAAGCTCAAAAGAATTATAGCATCACCGAACTTGAGTGTTATGCTGCTATCGTTAGTGTAAAACGATTCAGACCCTACGTAGAAGGACTTCCGTTCACCATAATTACTGACCATGCCAGCCTTAAGTGGCTGATGAACCAAAAGGACTTATCAGGCAGACTGGCACGATGGAGCCTAAAACTTCAAGGGTATGACTTCGACATCCAACACCGGAAAGGTTCGCAAAATGTAGTGCCCGACACCTTGTCGAGGTTGAATTTGGAGGAACTAAGCTTAGGTGAAAGGAATTCGAAGTCTGCCTGGACTCACCTTGCTTTAAATCGGACGAATACTTGGAACTTATAAAGATTGTTGACGGAAACAAAGACAGACTAACTGACCTGTGTACCTCGGACGGTTACATTTATCGACGAACGCAATTTGACCGGGGAGACGGACTCCAATCGGACCAGACGTGGAAACTCTGGGTTCCGTCGGGATTGAAAGCGGGGTTAGTGGAACGCGCCCACAGTTCGCCATCTGTTGGCCACGGAGGTATCCACAAAACCCTAGCACGAATCCGCGAGAAATACTACTGGCCAGGGATGGTGACTGATGTACAAAAATTTGTTAAAGAATGTGATATTTGTAAGGGGAACAAAAATCTTAATTATTTTCATAAGCCAATGATGGGAAAACAGCACATCACCGAACGGCCGTTTCAACGTGTGTTTATAGATTTTATGGGTCCATGCCCACGTACTTGTGATGGCAATGTTTATGTGTTTGTATGTCTTGATCACTTTTCAAAATTTGTGTTTCTGAAACCAATGAAAAAGGCGACTTCCGCGGAAGTAATAAAGTTTTTAGAGCGCGACGTCTTTCATGTCTTTGGTGTCCCTGAATACCTCCACTCGGATAATGGGAAGCAATTTGTTTCTGAGTTATTTTCGAAATTCTTGGAAAAATACGGAACAAAGCACATAAGGTCAGCATTTTATTCACCACAGGGCAACGCCGCCGAAAGAGTTAATAGATCAGTTCTTCAGATAATAAGGTCCTTCATAAATGATAATCAGCGTAGTTGGGACAAATGCATCAGCGATGCAGCGTTTGCTCTCCGTAGTGCGGTGCATGCATCCATCAACTGTTCTCCTTACTATGCAATATTCGGCATACCGATGATGCAACACGCGGCGTCTTACGAAATTTGTCGAAAACTTCATTCCGTGAAAAATGTAGATTTCCAAGTGGAGGCAGGGACAGACCGATCTCAACATATTCGCGAAAAGATCATGAAAGAATTAAAATTAGCGCATGAAAGAAGTCAGAAAGTTTATAATACGAGGAGTAAGGACATAAGGTTTCAGATAGGATAAGTGGTATACCGCCGAAATTTCAAGCAAAGCTCTCAAATTGACCATTACAACGCGAAACTTGCCCCAAAACAAGTCAAGTGCATAGTGTTACGGGCGATAGGGAACTCCATGTACGAGCTTGGTGATTCCAGTGGCAAGAAAATCGGCGTATACCACGCTAAAGATATGTTTGCTGTTTAAATAAATGTTTAGTGCATGTTGGGATGTTCATTACTATATAAGTTAACCCGTTGTGGGTTTAAAACTTAAAAAAAATTATTTTTTTGCCGGCTTATGCCGGTGTTTTTCACTTTATTACTTTTACATGAGCAAAATACAACTGAAATACAACTGAACTTAAATCTATATTAGTATGGCTTTTTATTAATTCTTAGCGACGGCCCAATTGCAGCGGCGTCGCATCGTTGTTGGTATTTTCATATGTTGCAGTGGTATCGTATCACTGCCAATGTTCCCATCCGCTGGTGACGCGCGGTTGACGTTTGTTGGATGCTCGTATAGAAATATGAAGCTAAGGTATGCGCAGTACTTGCAGTGTGAACTATGTTCCCACGGAGCGGTAGTGAGGCATCAGCATTTATTTCATATGCATGCGCGTTTTGTAACTGGAGTGAAGAATGCAGGTGGCTTATGTTGTTGATATCATATCACCAGTAATGTTCCCATGATGTGAATATGCTTAGTCAGCGTTTATTGCATTCTCGTGTGCTGCGATGTGACTTAGAGAATGCAGGCAACCCACTATGTGAATGTTTGTGAAGTTTGAATGTGTGTGGTGTTAACTCCTCCCCTCTTAAAGACGGTTGTCCTCGATCGTCTGAAAAATTTGAAAAGTCCTTACTTCGGGTACTGGGAATTGGACTTGCCTGGTTGTTTCTTGGCTCTGGCTGCCTTGAGTGATTGATTGTAATGGTTGCTCTGTAGGTTTATTTGTTTTTTTCCTGCAGTGCCTCCTGAGGCTGGCAATGACAAGGATAACTAGGATTATGGTAATCCCTGAGAATATTCGGTTGGCCGTGTTTTCTGTTTGGAGGGACTGGATTTTTATAGTGTTGTTCAAGTGTAACTCGCTAAGGGCTTCGAGTGACAAAAGTTTGGTGAAGCTCTCCTCCCTTGGATTTGGCTGTGCTATTGCTGGCATTACCCTTAAAGGAGGTGTTTCGAAATTCCTATAAGTTCTGCCGTTAGCTATTACCGTCTCATTTTTGAAGTTCAGTATATAGGTGCCATTTATTTTGCGCATATCTCCGCTGATACTTATATTGCCATGGTAATCGTTAAGGAATAGTATTCCTGGGGCAATTAGCTCGTCTCTTGGTATGTGGTGGCAATTTATCATGGGGCACGAAGAATTAAGGCTTTTAATTAGGTTAGTTATACAAAAGTCATTTTTTAAATCTAACAATTCGTCTTGCTTACAAATGCTAATTGAGTTATATTTTTTACAACTAGTTTTTATTCCGAATATTTCCTCTTTATTTTGAATAATATTATTGAATTTTAAATTAATCATTACATCTTTTTTTATTACTGATTTTATAATAAAATTGTTATAAATTACTTCTGTAGTTAATGGAATTTTCAAGACGTACAAAATAGAAGTTGAGTTGCTTAATACGCTAACTTCGGCTAATTCTAGAGCCTCTTCCATTGTGTTGAAGGGCATATTTTCCTTATTAAACTCCTTAATGGATATTTCAATTTGTTTCCTATTCAAAATCATGGAATTTATAATACCTAATCTAGCCCATTGTATGGCATATTTTATGTTAATTATTTCTTCTTTTATAAGCCTAATTTTATTTTGTAAATTTAAAGCGATTTCGTTTACAATAACCTGTTCGTTCTGAAAGGTACTTAATATATCGTTAGATATTTTCGTTAAATTATTTATCTGCTGCTTAAAAGCATTGTTTATATAATATTGCTTATTATTATTGTTAATTAGTTTTTCTAAATTACCATTTATCATAATTAGGTCGTCATGATCTGGGTTTCCTGCCAGGTATTTCCAGGCAGTGCCAAGGATATCTAGGGATCTTCTTTGTCTGGGACTATGAGGAGGCTCTACGATTTCCAACATTTCAATAGCTTGTTGGGCCTCGTGTTGCAAGGTGGGATAAATAGGATTTTCGGTGGTTAAAACTTTGTCTATCATCTCAGTAATGTTTTACAGAACTTGACGGTAGACTGCGGTATCAATGATGTGGATAAAGTTAAGGGTGCCATCCTTGATTTTGGAGAAACCATTATCGATGGTTATTAAGTGGGATGAGGAATAGTCGTGAATTTGGACTTCTCCCTGGGTAGTGCAGGCGAGTAGGCTGGAGAGAAAAAAAAATAAAAATTTTGGGGATAAGACCATTTTATGAAATTTCCTTACTCTATTTATTCGAAGTTTTGTGAAATTTATTTGTTAAATCGTTCGCCTATGGCGTGTTAATCGATGGAAAATTCGTTACATGGAGGTAAGATAAGAAATGAGAAAAAGTGATTTTTCTTCTTTAAAAAAAATTTTTATTTTTTTTTTTTATTATTTTTTTTTTTTTGTTATATTTTTATCAGCTTCTTATCAGCCCTTTGTGCACCGTCTTCCCTGATTGGGTTATGACTGTGGAGTTCCTGTCTTCTCTGACGACCTCCTTCCTGTACCTGGGTGTAAGCTTATTGCCTACTCTTTTGTTTATTCTGACATAGATGATGTCATTGGGACTGTAAATTTTGAAGATTGATCTTTTTTTATTGTGGAATTCTAAATCTTTTATTTGTTTTTCAGCCAAGTTTTTTATGTTTTCTTGCCTGTGGTTTTCCAGTTGTTCGGGGTCGGTATTTACAGTCCTTCCGAAAAATACTTCTATTGGTTTTCTCTTAATTGTCGAATGGATGGAATAATTGTACTTGCAGAGTGATCTGTTAAGTAGATCTTCGAAGCTATCGTGCGTCCTTTCACTTTTCACGCATCGCATTATTTCTGAAAGGGTGGAATGGAAGCGTTCAACCTGGTCGTTGACAGTACTGGTGTAAGGGGGTGTCTTGTAAATCTCTATTCCGTATTGGTTTCCGAGCATAAAGGTTATGGTTACAGAGTTTAAGGATTTTTCGTTATCAATAACGATTTTTTCTGGGATACCAAAAGAGGTTAACAATTCTTGAAGGGGTTGTTTTATATCCTCTGTCGCCCTTGATCTAAGTACTTTCGCTTGGGCGTATTTAGAGAATTTGTCGATGGCTGTGAGGATAACCTTATTGTTTGTGTGGTATATATCGATATGGACAATGTGTCCTGGGTAATTGGGAATTGGGGTTGCTTGTATGATTGGGGCAGTCGGATGTCTTTCGTACTTATTTTCATTGCATATTTTGCATTGTTTTGTGATTATTTTTATTTTAGCAGTCATTTGCGGGAAATAGCATTTATCTAAAAGCTGTTTTTTATTTTCTATTGCATTTCGATGAGTTCTATTATGCTCCTTTATGATTTCTGTTTCTTGTTCCGCTTCGTTCAAGATATCCTTTATGAATTTGCGGGTATAGAGTACTCTGTATCTGCTAAAATGAGTTTGGTATATTGTTTGGATTTTGCCCAGAATGCTATCTTCGGTTCTTATGCAGTTTGTTGTTGAAGGATTTAAGTATCGTTTAAGTAGGGTGGTGAGAGTTTCCTCCGTAAAATCTCTTTCGATTATGATATGACGGTGGTAGGTGGGGAAAATTATCTTAAATTGGTATGAAGGAATTTCTCCTACTGAAATAAAAATTTGGTTCATGAATGCATTGATGGGTGCATCGGTGTAGGGAATAAGGGTTTGACCTGAACTTTCGTCGCTGTGTTGGGTGGGTGTCAATGAATTTATTTCTTGTGGTGGTCTAGAAAGTGCGTCCGCTACGACGTTTGTGTGGCCGGGCTTGTATTTGATCTCATAGTTGTACTCCTCCAAGATGGCTTTCCATCTCTTCAGTTTGCTATTGTTGTTCTTGTTGCTGAGGGCATATGTAAGGGGTTGGTGGTCTGTGAAAATTTTGACTACGGCAGGGCCGTAAAGATAGCTTCTCAAAGATTTGAGGGCCCAAATGATGGCTAACATTTCCTTCTCATTTGTTGCGTAGTTTTCCTCGGCCTTTGATAGGGTTCTAGATATGAATAGAATTGGTTTATTATCTTGTTCAAGCCCTGCTCCTATTGCGTAATTGGAGGCGTCGGTAGTTAGATGGAATTCTTTACCAAAATTGGGGTATTGTAACATCACGTCGTTGGACGTAAGCGTCCTTTTTATTTTATTGAAGGCGTCTATTGCTTCGTTGTTCATGGTTATTGCTGTTTTTGCAGATAAATGTTTACTCATTCGTCCTTCCTCCCCTCTTAAGATGAGAGTAAGGGGTTTTGCTATTTTGGCGTAGTCCCTAATGAAACGTCTGTAAAACCCAGACATTCCTAGGAAAGATCTGAGGTCCTTTAGTGTTTTTGGTATAGGTACCTTTTCTATTGCTTCAATCTTTAATGGATTTGCTCTAATGTCGTCTGCAGTGACTATGAATCCTAAAAATTCTACTTCCTGCGCGAAGAATTTGCATTTGTCTAGCTGGATTTTCATATTGGCTTGCTCTAGTGTATCGAAAATTATTTGTAAGGATTTAGCATGGTCTTGTTCTGTCTTGCTGAAAATTATGACATCGTCTATGTAGACGTAACACAACTTCCATATATGTTGCCGTAGTATATCGTCGAGGGTGCGTTGGAAAATTGATGGTGCGTTTTTCAGTCCGAAAGGGAGTCTAGTAAATTCATATTTTGCGTTGTTTATGGAAAATGCGGTTTTTTCGATATCTGATTCTTTCAGGGGTATTTGGTGGAATCCGCTTTTCAGATCGATGACGGAAAAGAACCTATTACGTCCTAGTTGCGCTAGTACTTCGTTTATTTCGGGGATGGGGTACCTGTCTGCAATAGTAACCGAGTTGAGCTTCCTGTAGTCAATTACTAGCCTGTATTGTTTATTTCCTGCAGAGTCTGGTTTCTTGTTAACGATCCAAACGGGGGAATTATAGGGGGAGTGAGATGGTCGTATAATCCCATCTTCGACAAGTTTATTGACCTGTTTTTCAACCTCATTTTTTAGAGACATTGGATAAGGGTAATATTTGGTGTAAATTGGAGAGTCGTTTGTTGTACGGATTTCGCCGATGATTCTAGTGGTGTATGCTAGTTTTTTATCGGGTTCGGCGAATAATGTGGGGAACTGTTGCACTAAATTCCCGATAATGACTTTTTGTGCTGGATTCATATGTTCAGTTTTTATTTCTATGTTGTTCACTGACTTAGAAATTTGTTGCTTAATGGGGACTTTTATTTTGTTTTCTATAAGCATGTAGTCGTTAGAGGTGTAAATAACAGCTTTGAGTTGTTTTAAGCTGTCGTTGCCAATTATGGCGTGAAAGGATTTCAGGGTTGGTAGGATAAAGAACTTTAGCTTTTTATCTCTAAGGCCAAAAAGGTTAAGTTCGGTATGATGTGATACACTTATTTTTCCGCCTACGGAGTTTGCAAACAACACGCTGTCATTTGGTTTAGGGTTTGTAACTAACGCGGGCTGAATGTAATTTTTGTTTGAACCAGTGTCGATAAGGAATTTAAGTATTCTGCCATCTCTTGTTTTACATTCAAAGTAAGGAAGCGATGAGGGAGTTAATCTAAAAAATGAACGTCCACGTATTCGTTTGCGTCGTCTTGGCGATACTGGTGCTCCTGTTGTTCGTAAGTGTTGTAGTAGTCCTGCCATGATTGTTCCTCGCTCTCCGGATCGTATGTGTTGGTGTCGCCTTCGTATTGGCCAGAGTCGGTTGTGGTGGAATCGAGGGTTGGGGAAATATGGTTTACACCTTGAACTTTGTTCGGGAAATTCCTAATATGTTGATGGGATTGCGTGGGCGGTGGTCGTTTCGACGTAGCATTGTTGTCGTTAGGTCTGTTGATGTAGTTAACATTCCTCGTTTTCCGCGACTGGTCTACTTCCATTGGTACCGGCGGCTTTGGCTGAGTTGGTCTTGGAGGTGGTTTATTGTTAAGAGGTCTACCAGGAGGTACACCTTGCCCATAGTAGTACTGAGGATAGGGCTGTCGGTATATGTGTTGTTGGTATATGGGTTGTTGATATGAGGTATGCTGGAACTGTGGGGGGAACTGTATCATGGGAGGGGTTGGTTGAGGTATGTGGGCGAGCTGTGGGTAGAAGGGATGATTTCCGTGTTGGAACTTCCTTGCGGGAATAGAAGGTTTTTGGTGGGTGTCGAATGGGGTTGAAGGTGAACTCAGTATCTTCGGGAAGCTATATTGGTTGTTAGCATGTATGGACCTAAAGTTTTGGTTTTCTAATTTAGTGCATAAATGTAATGCTTCGGGTAAGTCGGCAGGTTCTTTCATGCCGAGGAGCCTGGAGAGGTCGCCTGATAATCCTCTTACGAAGGTATCTAGTGCTTTATCGCGATATGTATTGGTGAGTACACGCATTGCTTCGTCGTTAATTTCCATACAGGAAATTTTATTGAGGATGAGAGATAGGTGCTTGTAAACTTCTGCGTAGAACTCCTGTACCGACTTCCGTCCTTGGATGAGACAGGTACTCGAGGGTGCTGAGATCCCTCTTGTCGGCGTAGTGCGTTGTAAGACAACGCGAAATTGCCTTCCAATTGAGCGGGGTGTTGTATGCTTCGAGCGCGGCATCTGCACCACCGACAATTTTGTTTGTGATAATGTTCAGGATACCAAAATACCTTGGAGTACCTACACTGGGTTCGTAAATTTTTAGTACTCTTTCTACGCTCTTTTTCCAACTACTGAACTCAGTAGGGCTTCCACTGAACTCTCTTAGGGAACGGACGACGTCAGGGATCTTGTCCATGTCGGAAATGCTATTTCTGAACCTCTCGTCAATTGTCTGATCAGTTAGCAAAGGGGGTTGAGCACTGATTCTAGTCAGGACTGAAGCGTCGGTCTGAAGGATTTCGGCTAGGGTGCTTCTTACAACTTCCCTAAATTCCTCGGTCGTTGTTACGGCTTGGGGAGGGGAAAGGTTTGCAGGTGCTGTTGAGGCAGCTGTTGCTCCTGTATTTAGGAGTGGAGGCCTAAGTATATTATTCTGAGCCATTTTTCTCATTCGCTTACCGACCTCGCAAGTTAGTAAAAACAAAAATTGTTTAACGATAGCAGTTCACTTTCACTTTCACTTCACTTAACTTAGTTCTATCTTTATTGGTTAACTATATATTACTCTAATTTAATTATTTCTTACATTAGTCCCACGGCGTAGAGGGTTTTTGGTCCTTTTTGCATCTTTTCTTGATAGTTATAGAAATTCTCTGCTACTCTGGCTCCCTCGATGCGCACTCTGCGTGGTTGCGTGGCTTTCTTCTACTGAAGCTATTCACTTGTGGATTCCCGTTGTCGCGATGAGTTTTCCGCGAATCTGTTTGCGAGGCACTGCTTTAGGGCCTTTTGGAGCGTTAAATTCGCGGGGCACTACTTTAGGGCCTTTTAACTCGCGACTGGGCCGTTGGGCGCCAGTTAACCCGTTGTGGGTTTAAAACTTAAAAAAAATTATTTTTTTGCCGGCTTATGCCGGTGTTTTTCACTTTATTACTTTTACATGAGCAAAATCCAACTGAAATACAACTGAACTTAAAACTATATTAGTATGGCTTTTTATTAATTCTTAGCGACGGCCCAATTGCAGCGGCGTCGCATCGTTGTTGGTATTTTCATATGTTGCAGTGGTATCGTATCACTGCCAATGTTCCCATCCGCTGGTGACGCGCGGTTGACGTTTGTTGGATGCTCGTATAGAAATATGAAGCTAAGGTATGCGCAGTACTTGCAGTGTGAACTATGTTCCCACGGAGCGGTAGTGAGGCATCAGCATTTATTTCATATGCATGCGCGTTTTGTAACTGGAGTGAAGAATGCAGGTGGCTTATGTTGTTGATATCATATCACCAGTAATGTTCCCATGATGCGAATATGCTTAGTCAGCGTTTATCGCATTCTCGTGTGCTGCGATGTGACTTAGAAAATGCAGGCAACCCACTATGTGAATGTTTGTGAAGTTTGAATGTGTGTGGTGTTAACTTATATGTAGGTTTGTTGTGATTAATGTTATCTGTACCTTTTTGGACGAACTACACCAGTAGGAATCAATAGTACCTAACCACAATGTAATTATTTAGGCAATTTGTTTATTGATGTAGATGTAGGTACATATTCACTTGACAATCCCTTAATCACTTTTTTTTGCTTGATTTATTTTCAGTTGTTTATTTATTCCTTTTTTTTTTTTGATTTTATTTATTAACTTTGACCGACTTTCTTACTATATTATTCTCTTTAGTTTAGTTATAGTTAGAAACCTGTGATATAGATTTAGGCTTTTATCTGTGATATACATATTTACTGAACTAGTTAGTCTGTGATATAGCACGTAGTGGTAAACCGAAATAATTTAAGTACATGATGTACACGTAGCTACTTTCGAAATTTTATGGACAACGCTAAGGCAACCAGATTAGGTAAAATGATGAAGCCCGGCTTTGGGGCATGGGTCGAAGCCACCCGTTTGGTTAGGAAAATAGGCTACAGGCTGTGTTTATAATTTTTTTACGCACACGTTCCAAGTTGCAGACAACCTCGACGACTGCGAGCCTGTAACGACAGCCTGTTGTAGTGGATGCAACATAAATTTATCAGAGCCCTAAGAAACACGTCGAACCAAATCGCCCCATCGTTGAACATAAAAAGCAACATCGAACAGTCAAACCAGTTGCCAATGCCTAGTGCCCAACCATGTCAAACCCTACTTCGTGTGTGTGAATGCATGTATGCATGGAAAGTATTTTCCCTTGTGAAAGCGTGAATGTCTATATAGATAGCTTGTAGGTGTCGGTTTTAGTGGCTGTGTAGGCATGTATGTATCTGTGAATAACGTTTAGTGGCAAGACTGTATAGGTAATTCCTTCGGGTGCGTGAAAAAAAAGAAAATATTAAAAAGTTTTTATAAAGTGGACTTGTAAGAATAGTCGAATTTTTTTTTACTGCAAGTGACCGCAAGTTTACGGAACTGGCCACCGGTACACTCAAAACGGACCTGCAACAAGCTTTAAGGTAAGTGAAAAGTACAGTTTCTTTAAATCAATTAAAATATAAAATATAAAAATTTTATAAAACCTAAAAGTTAATAAAGATATAAAATTAAATTAAATCTAAAATTTACTTAAACTTAAAATGTTAATAAAACGCAAAATTCAGTAAAAAGCTAAAATGTAATAAAAGCTAAAATTTTATAAAACCTAAAAGTTAATAAAATCTACAATTAAATTACCCTAAAATTTAATAAAGATATAAAATTAAATTAAATCTAAAATTTACTTTAACTTAAAATGTTAATAAAACGCAAAATTCAATAAAAAGCGAAAATGTAATAAAAGCTAAAATTAAGTAAAACCTAACGTTGAATAAAATCTAAAAATTTAATAAAAGTGTAAAATAAATAAATCCTAAAATTAAATTAAACCTACAATAAATAAAACCTAAAATTTAATTAAACATAAAATTAAATTAAATCGAAAATTGAATAAAAAACCAAAAATTCAATAAATCTAGCATTTAATTAATTAAACTTAAAACTTTATAAAACCAAAAATTTAATAAAATCCCCAATTAAATTGTCCTGAAATGTAATAAAATCTAAAATTTAATAAAATTAAAAAAAACCCTATAAAATTTAAAATTTTATATATATCCTAAAATCTAATAAAATCTAAAAGCTTATAAAATCTAAAAATTGAATAAAATCTACAATTTAATAAAATATAAAATGTAATAAAACCGAAAATTAAATAAAACCTAAAACCAAAGAAAACGTTAAACAAATAAAACCCTAAGTAAATCAAGCGTTATAAAAATACTGCTATTTTATAAAATAAATTAAACCAAAATAAATTTAAGAAAAAAGAAATAGTATTGTCCATTTTCTAAATAAATTAAATTTATAACCACTGTCATACCATAAGTTTAATAAATAAATAAATTAATTACATAAATAAAAGTATGAAATAATTAATGCGAATAAATAAGACACACATTTACGTAGCCATATATACATACATACACATAATAACATCCAAATAAATATAATTAATAAATACAAACAAATAGAATTCTTAGTAAGGTTTTGTTCTATTTCTATAACAGGTCCCCACCCGGCGGGGTTATCCCTGGACCGCATCCACCCAAGAAGTTTGATGTTAATTTAATTGCGTCAGAGCCGACAGCAAATCCGCATGGAGGAAACATCGTAGATATTAAATAAAATAAAAACCTAGCGCAATGTTATTTTGAGCAGTCGGATGGAAAAGCAACCACCAATAAGCCAAAGAAGGAAAAACACAAAAGCAGCGAAAACCACAACATCCACAGAGAGGACGGAGAGACTGGCAGCGCTTTGCTTTTTTTAATAACTTCTATATATTTTATGTATATGTGTATAATTTTTGTTATATGCGCCAGTGAATTTATTGTATTTTTGCGAGGAGAATTTAGTGCGGGGGGCAATTCCACGTTTGGGTTCTGATTTTATTTTTGCACTAAACTTTCGGTGCATGTTTGTTCTTTTGATTTTTTTTTTCTTCATATATTTTTTTACACAAATCGTTTGTGAATAAATAATTTGAATTTTGAGAAGGCCTTCTCTTACTTTTGGCGAGTTTTGAATTTAGATTTCCACTTGTTAGTTGCACCAACTTCAGGGCCTTGTAGCTTAACACAGCTCAAAGCAAAAAAAAAAAAAATATAAGCGTTAAGGAACAAACCAAAAATTAATTAAAAGTAGCCTTAAAATCGCAGTTTATATAAATATGCATGTATAGATATCTATACATATATATATATATATATATATATATATATATATATATATATATATGCATTTTGTAAAACACTTCTATAAGCCAGAAGGCTCATTCCACAGGGCAAATATTTATAATTTGTTATCACGATCTACTTCACTACTATTTACTTAGTTAATCACTTACAATTATTATTTAAATGGTTCCGGAACCAAGTTAAATACATGTTTTTTTGACCCCGTAATTGGGCTACGGCGTTTCAGCCCATGACCGCATGACTAAAAGCGGAAACTCATCCAAAGTAGCTCCTCTCTATAATACATCTCGTTAGGCATTGAAAGGCAGATCTCTTTACTATCTGTCCTTATCCATCGTTAGGTAAATACATAGGTGTTTTATTGTAACTTTTCAGCACGGCCCTCCGAGATGCGGCGCCTCATAGTGGGATAAAGCGGTAAGTGCAAGACAATAATACACAACGTTTACCTATTTAGTACACGCGTTTTTTTTTTTTTGCGTTCGTATGTATATTCTTTTGCTTTGGTTTGCTATTTTTTTTTTGCAACTGCTTGGGAAAGGGGGAGGAATTAGGTTGGATTGTGAGAAGCCTACAGCAGCGGCCGTGGTTATAGAACCACGTAAATGAACGGGATAAGAATCGCGAATATTAATATTCCTTTATATAATTCCTTTTACACATTTTTTGCGGTTATCTTTAAATTTCTATCTTGAAATCTAATGTTAACGTAGCAGTTTTTCTTTGAAGTAAGGCACATATTACAGATAGATTTTGGTAACAATTGGAGAAAAGTTAGAAAATACTTTGATCTAGTTTAAGCATAAACTTGAAATTTGAGTTGAATTCTTCGTTATATAATTGTTAGAGGTTTAGGCACATAAGCTTAAGAACCATTAAATTGCTTTTTTTATTGGATTTGTTTATTATCTGAAGTATCCATTAAGAAATACGTTTATAACGTTCAAAAAAAAAAAAAATCGATTTGGATTATTTCTATTCTTCGGTATTTTCTTTGGGTTAATGGGTTGAAATACCACTATGAGTAGATAGGATTCCCCTTTTGTTTTGTGTAAGCGTTGCGCAGGTGCGGAAGAGGGGGCGTGGGTATGTCGACTGACATGGACAAATGTGAGGGTAATTAGGGAATTTTTGGACTTTTGACGGACGGACTAGTGTCAGGCTAAGGGGGCTTCGCTCGGGATAAGGAGTCATAGCGAAGCCCAAGGCTACATTCCATATGTAGAAGAGGGAGGGTAGACTCCACCTGACCTGTACGGGCCTTCACTTTACTATCACCTTGACTATTTCTCACCCTATCTCTATGAGTACACACAGGCATGAATCCCTCTACTTTTGTTTACGGGTACTGTAGGCTAGGGCAGTGGAAAAGACCCCCCAAACCGACGAGCTAGCCAGGTTGCAAGCATGCCTGCTTGCCACCGTCCCTTACCACAAAAACAGGCAGTAACGTAACAATATATATACCACCGATCTCTATGATTTTTCAGACAACAATATATGCTATATACGTAAGGCGGCCACCGTGGTGTGATGGTAGCGTGCTCCGCCTATCACACCGTATGCCCTGGGTTCAACTCCCGGGCAAAGCAATATCAAAATTTTAGAAATAAGGTTTTTCAATTAGAAGAAAATTTTTCTAAGCGGGGTCGCCCCTCGGCAGTGTTTGGCAAGCGCTCCGGGTGTATTTCTGCCATGAAAAGCTCTCAGTGAAAACTCATCTGCCTTGCAGATGCCGTTCGGAGTCGGCATAAAACATGTAGGTCCCGCCCGGCCAATTTGTAGGGAAAATCAAGAGGAGCACGACGCAAATTGGAAGAGAAGCTCGGCCTTAGATCTCTTCGGAGGTTATCGCGCCTTAAATTTATTATTTTTTTTTTTTTACGTAAGCATTTGGTGAAATTTGAAGCTTTTAGCTGTTAAAACGGGGCAGAAATTGCGCAAAGCTTCTTATCTGAACAATCGGTTGTATGAGATATATACTATGTATACCACCGATCTCAATGATTTTTTCAGACATCAATATATGCTATACGTGTAAGCATTTGGTGAAATTTGAAGCTTCTATTTGTTAAAATGGGGCTGAAATTGTAAAAAAATATATATATATATACTATATATATATACTATATATACCATCATATATATATTATTTATATCACTGATCTCTATGATTTTTTTACACAACAATATATACTATATACGTAAGCAGTCGGTGAAATTTGTTGCTTATAGCTGTTAAAATGGGGTAGAAATTGCGAAAAGTTTCTTATCTGAACATTCGGTTGTATGAGATATACACTATATATACAACCGATCTCTATGATTTTTTCAGACCTCAATATATGCTATATACGTAAGCATACGGTGAAATTTGAAGCTTCTAGCTGTTGAAATGGGGCTGAAATTGCGAAAATATATATATATATACTATATATATACTATATATACCACCATATATATACTACTAGCCTTTACCCGCGGCCCCATCCGCAAGGAGAAAATGAGACATATGGGCTATTCACGTTAACCTGCTTATCAAGTTATCTGTTTAAAAAATTTGTTCTGTCTAATGCATTTTATTTTTGTAATTGAGTAAAAAAAAGATCTAAATGTGCTGATAACCTGATAGGATCCCAAATGATCCCGAAATTATCCAGAAAAAGCCACGAAATGACCCCGACGATATGGAGGACGGTTCCCGAAAACCGTCCAGAAATGACCCTGACGGGCTACTGGACGGATCTCAAAAACCATCCAGAAAATATCCAGGAAGGGTTCCTAAGTTATCCTGACATAGTCCAGAAAAAGTTCCGAAATGACCCCGAGGAGATCCACTACGGATCGCGAAAACCATACAGAAATGATCCCGGAAGGATCCCAAAACTATCCCGAAAAAGTAATAAAAATATCTCGAAATCACTCCTACGGCATCACGGACGGATCCAGAAATGACCTTGGAAGGGTCCATAAATGATCCCAAAAAGGTCCGGAATGACCCTGATGTACCCGGCAAACCATCCAGAAATGATGCCGAAAGGGGCCCCAAAGGATCCGAAATAGTCCCGAAATGACCCCGACGGGATCCCGAAAACTATACAGAAATGATTCCGGAAAGGTACCAAATGATCGCCTAATAGTCCCCGAAATGACCTTGATGGGATCCCGGACGGATCCCGAAAACAATCTAGAAATGTTGCCAGAAAATACACCAAATGATCCCGAAATAGTCCCGACATGACCCAGTCGGGATCCCGGACGGATCCTGAAAACTATCCACATGTGATGCCGGAAAGGTCCTCAAATGATCCCCTAATAGTCAAGAAATAACCCTGACGCGATCCCGGACCGATCCCGAAAACCATCCAGAAATGATGCCGAAAGGGTCCCCAAATGATCCCGTATTAGAAAAAGTCCCGAAATGGCCCCGACGAAATCCCGAACGGATCCTGAAATCCATCAAGGAATGATGCCGGAAAGTACACCAAATAATCGCCTAATAGACCCGAAACAACCCTGACAGGATCCCGAACACTATACAGAAATGATGCCGGAAAGGTACCAAATGATCGCCTAATAATCAAGAAATAACCCTGACGGGAACCCGAACGGATCCCGAAAACCATCAAGAAATGATACCGAAAGGGTCCCCTAATGATCCCGTATTAGTCGAGAAAAAGTTTCGAAAGGACCCCGACGAGATCCCGGTCGAATCCCGAAAACCATCCAGAAATGATGCCGGAAGGGGCCCCAAAATGATACCGAAATAGTCCCGAAAAAGTCCCGAAATGACCCCGGACGGATCCCGAAAACCATCCAGAAATGATTCCGGAAGGGTCTCGATATGACCCTAACGGGAGTACAAATAAGGTGAAGCTAATTATAAAACCATGTTAAAAAGGCAGCAGGCCGTTAGAGCGAACGAAAAGTTACAAAGAAACATACAGGTAAAGCTAATAAAAGCTTGCTAATAAAAACAATTGAAGGAAGGCGGATGTAGGAAGGAGACGGAGAGCACCACCGATCGTTTTTCCAAATTGTTTAGATCTCGATCTGTATGAGCCAGATACCAAAAATTATACATTTAAGGAGAACATTTATATTGAGTTATAACAATTTATAGATTTTACACCAGAGGGGGAGAGGAGAAGGAGGGGGACGGAGGGTCTCACTGCTCATTTTGTAAGCCCTCGACTTATTTGACGAATTGAGTTTGTAATATTGGTGAAGGTCAATAAAGGTAAAGTTATAATATGTAAAAATAATTAAAAAGTAATTTTTGGAAGGGGTCGTGGGACCCCCACCCCCCTTTCCATGTTCGAAAAAAATTTCGCTAGTAGACTATTGTCTGTGTCCCAACTCTCATCAAAATCCGTGTGGTCGTTCTGGCGTGATTCAGTCACAAATACGAAAAAATATAATAATTTAATTATAACTGTTCCTAGGGGGAGGGAACCTCTCCAATTTGAAAAAATATATAGCCTATGGATCCTTCTAGACTATTGGCTATATGTGTGCAAAATTTCACCCAAATCCGTAAAGCCGTTCTTGCGTGATTGAGGCACAAAGACAAACGTCTGGACATCAAACATCCAAACTTTCCCATTTAAAATATATATTAGATATATACCACCGATCTTCATGATTTTTTCAGACAACAATATATGCTATACACGTAAGCATTTGGTGAAATTTGAACATATCTAAACGATTTTTAACAAAAATATAAAAAAACAAGTAAGGAAGCCTAAGTTCCGGTGTAACCGAACATTACATACTCAGTTGAGAGCTATGGAGACAAAATAAGGAAAATCACTTTTGTGGTATGCATGTAAAAACTATGACTACGAATCTCGTATTTTCAAAAATATATGACGTAAACGTAACTATTTGATGAAATCTGATGAATTTTGAAGCTTCTAGCCGTAAAAAAGGGGCAAAAATGACAGTTTATATGGGGTATATAATATATATACCACCGATCTCTATGATTTTTTTAGACAACAATATATGCTATATACGTAAGCATTTGGTGAAATTTGAAGTTTCTAGCTGTTAAAATGGGGCTGAAATTGCAAACATATATATATATATTATATATATATACTATATATACCATAATATATATATTATATATATTATATATATCACCGATCTCTATGATTTTTTACACAACAATATATACTATATACGTAAGCAATCGGTGAAATTTGAAGCATATAGCTGTTAAAATGGGGTACAAATTGCGAAAAGTTTCTTATCTGAAAAATCGTTTGTATGAGATATACACTATATATACAACCGATCTCTATGATTTTTTCAGACAACAATATATGCTATATACGTAAGCATTCTGCGAAATTTGAAGCTTCTAGCTGTTAAAATGGGGCTGAAGTTGCGAAAAAATATATATATACTATATATACCATCATATATATATTATAAGTATCACCGATCTCTATGATTTTTTTACACAACAATATATACTATATACGCAAGCATTCGTTGAAATTTGAAGCCTCTAGCTCTTAAATATATACTATATATACCACCGATCTCACCAATTTTTTCAGACAACAATATGTGCAATATACGAAAGTATATGGTGAAGTTTGAAGCTTCAATCTGTTAAATTGAGGAAGATATGACAAACATCCTCTCTTTCTGAAAAATCTCTTGTATGGAGGATATATGCTATAGTGGTCCGATCCGGCCGGTTTCGACAAATATCTAATCGGACACCCAAATACACCCGCTCACCAAATTTTATCAAGATATCTCAAAAATTGAGGGACTAGTTTGCATACAAACAGATACACGGACATGGCTAAATCAACTCAGCCCTTCATCCTGATTATTTCGGTATACTTAATGGTGGGTCTATCTATTTTCCTTTAAGGACTTACAATTTTGGGTTTCGTGACGAAATTAATATACCATTTCATTTTCATGAAAGGTATAAAAATAGGTAGGTACTTTGTGTGAGGATGCAAAGCTTCAGGTTTTTTGTGGTCTGCATGTAAAAATTATGACTACGAATCACGTATTTCAAAAATATATGACGTAAACGTAACTATTTGATGAAATTTGATGAATTTTGAAGCTTCTAGCCGTAAAAAGGGGCAAAAATGACAGTTTATATGGGGTATATAATATATATACCACCGATCACTATGATTTTCTCAGACAACAATCTGTGCTATACACGTAAGTATTTGGTGAAATTTGAAGCTTCTAGCTGTTAAAACGGGGCTGAAATTGCAAATATATATATATACTATATATACCATAATATATATATTATATATATCACCGATCTCTATGACTTTTACACCACAATATATACTATATACGTAAGCAATCGGTGAAATTTTAAGCTTATAACTGCTAAATGGGGTAGAAATTGCGAAAAGGTTTTTATGTGAACAATCGCTTTTATGAGATATACACTATATATACAACCGGTCTCTATGATTTTTTCATTCAACAATATATGCTATATACGTAAGCATTCGGTGAAATTTGAAGCTTCTAGCTATTAAAATGGGTTGAAATTGCGAAAATATATATATATACTATATATATATATACAATATATACCACCATATATATACTATATATACCACCGAACTTTATGATTTTTTCAGACAACAATGTATGCTATATACGTAAGCATTCGTTGAAATTTGAAGGCTCTAGCTCTTAAAGTAAGGCAGTAATTACGAAGTTTCTTATTTGAACAACCGGTTGTGGGGGATATATATTATATATACCACCGATCTCATCAATTTTTTCAGACAACAATATGTGCAATATAAGAAAGTGTATGGTGAAGTTTGAAGCTTCAATCTGTTAAATTGAGGAGGATATGACAAAAATCCTCTTTTTCTGAAAAATCGGTTGTATGGAGTATATATGCTATAGTGTTCCGATCCGGCCGGTTCCGACAAATGTTTAATCGGACACCCAAATACACCCGTTCACCAAATTTTATCAAGATATCTCAAAAATTGAGGGACTAGTTTACATACAAACATACAGAGGGACAGACGGACATGGCTAAATCAACTCAGCCCTTCATCCTGAATATTTCGGTATACTTAATGGTGGGTCTATCTATTTTCCTTTAAGGACTTACAATTTTGGGTTTCGTGACGAAATTAATATACCATTTCATTTTCATGAAAGGTATAAAAATAGGTAGGTACTTTGTGTGAGGATGCAAAGCTTCAAGTTTTTTGTGGTCTGCATGTAAAAACTATGACTACGAATCACGTGTTTCAAAAATATATGACGTAAACGTAACTATTTGATGAAATTTGATGAATTTTGAAGCTTCTAGCCGTAAAAAAAGGGCAAAAATGACAGTTTATATGGGGTATATAATATATATACCACCGATCTCTATGATTTTTTCAGACAACAATATATGCTATATACGTAAGCATTTGGTGAAATTTGAAGCTTCTAGCTGTTAAAACAGGGCAGAAATTGCGCAAAGTTTCTTATCTGAACAATCGGTTGTATGAGATATATACTATGTATACCACCGATCTCAATGATTTTTTCATACATCAATATATGCTATACTCGTAAGCATTTGGTGAAATTTGAAGCTTCTAACTGTTAAAATGGGGCTGAAATTGCGAAGCAAAATACATATATACTATATATAAGTACTATATATACAATCATATATATATTATATATATCACCGATCTCTATGATTTTTTTACACAACAATATATACTATATACGTAAGCAATCGGTGAAATTTGAAGCTTATAGCTGTTAAAATGTGGTAGAAATTGCGAAAAGTTTCTTATCTGAACAATCGGTTGTATGAGATATACACTATATATACAACCGATCTCTATGATTTTTTCAGACAACAATACATGCTATATACGTAAGCATTTGGTGAAATTTGAAGCTTCTAGCTTTTAAAATGGGGCTGAAATTGCGAAAATATATATATATACTATATACTAGCAGAACCGGCAGACGTTGTTCTGCCCTAAATTTAGTCTATCTGCATATATTTTAATAAGCTTTTTCCGTCTAACTCTGCCGTCCCCCTCTACACTTTTTCTTAATCCTTTTATTTACTCCTCCCTCCGTCTTTTTCGCTTCATCTATCTCCATCTTCTCTCATTCTATCTCTTTCTCAGTCTCCTTCTCTTCTTTTTCTTCTCTCTTCTCTCAAGTTCTTCTTATTCTTCTTCATCCCTTATTTCCAGTCCCAGAGGATGGTATGTATTTTGTTCCAATCCACTTCCGAGTCTCTTTCCTAAAACTTTCATGGCAATCTTTCTCTCCGTTCTCGAGTTATGGAGTGACAATCAAAATGTACACTTCTTTTTATATATATAGATATATACTATATATACCACCGATCTTTATGATTTTTTCAGATAACAATATATGCTATATGCGTAAGCATTCGTTGAAATTTGAAGCCTCTAGCTCTTAAAATGGGGCAGTAATTACGAAAATTCTTATCTGAAAAATAGGTTGTGGGGAATATATACTATATATACTAACGATCTCATCAATTTTTTTCAGACAACAGTATGTGCAATATACGAAGGTATATTGTGAAGTTTGAAGCTTCAATCTGTTAAATTGAGGAAGATATGACAAAAATCCTCTTTTTCTATAGTGTTCCGATCCGGCCGGTTCCGACAAATGTCTAATCGGACACACAAATACAACCCACTCACCAAATTTTAATCAAGGATATCTCAAAAATTGAGGGACTAGTTTGCATACAAACAGAGAGACGGACAGACGGACAGACGGACATGGCTAAATCAACTCATCTCTTCATCCTGATTAATTCGGTATACTTAATGGTGGGTCTATCTATTTTCCTTTAAGACTTACAATTTTGGGTTTCGTGACGAAATTAATATACCATTTCATTTTCTCATGAAAGTTATAAAAAAGTTGAATAAAAAGAATGGAGCATTTTGTTGGGAATTTTTTGTACAAAAAAGTGAATGGAAAATTTGGAGCATTTTTGGGGCACGTGGGGATTTATGGGTATTAGGAAAACGATCTTTGGATCTTTTAAAGAACGGTCTGGCAGCACTGCACGTTGACGTACAAAGCTGTCATTTGCACCTAAAAGTATGCAGTAGTGCCAGCTCACACGTTCACGAAATATCCCATTTCACCTTGGATAATATCGGCGCCTCGCCGAACAAAATTATCCAACTTATTATCCAATTTGTTGGGCAGCGTCAGCTTATAATTACCCAAGTTTTTATCCACTCATGGTTGATAGGGTACTTGTAGTTTATACCTTGCCAACCAACGCTAACCACTTTTTGTCATTTTCACCTCGAATTCCAACACCATCTCACATTTTTCTAAAAAAATACTAACACCATCACAAAATGATGGGATATTTTCCAATATTCATATGCGCCTAAAAGTATGTGGATGACAATTAAAAAAAAAAATCCTAAAATAAATAGACAGCTGTCATTAAAAATTAATATTTTACGCAATTACGCAGATTTGGAAACATTTCTGCATTTTCTTCAAAGAAATAGCGCTTTTTGAAGGTAAATGGAGGTAACTACTTTTGCAACATTTATATGTTGGTTTTAAGATTACTAACAATAATTTATTTTCTATTTTAGCAGGTTTTCAGGTGGATAATCTTGCAAATTTACTTGAGAATGCTGGAGCTATTGGAGATGCATGGTGATACTGGGCATTTCGCTGTAAGTACATAGTTTAATGAAAATAAAGTACAATTGCTTTGTACCTTAACCAGGAGAGCTGCAATTTTTGATGCCTCCATATCGTGTTCGATTGCAGGAGTACTAAATTGCACCCCCAAATCATGTGATGTCAATAGGTACTTATGTATAAATATATGTACACGCTTAAATGCAACCATTCTTTTGATTTATTGTTTCTTTGTTATAGGTTATCGTGCGACCTGAGAGGTTCCGGCAAGGACCCGGCGATATTCCAGAATACAGGTCTCAGATAGATTAAAAATAAAATGTAGGGCGCGATAACCTCCGAAGAGATCTAAGGCCGAGCTTCTCTTCCAATTTGCGTCGTGCTCCTATTGATTTTCCTACAAATCGGCCGGACGGGACCTACATGTGTTATGCCGACTCCGAACGGCATCTGCAAGGCGGATGAGTTTTCACTGATTGCTTTTCATGGCAGAAATACACCCGGAGCCCTTGCCAAACACTGCCGAGGGGCGACCCCGCTTAGAAAAATTTTCTTCTAATTGAAAAACCTTATTTCTAAAATTTTGATGTTGCTTTGCCCGGGGTGTGAACCCAGGGCATACGGTGTGGTAGGCGGAGCACGCTACCATCACACCACGGTGGCCGCCGTGTTAGATTAACACCATTTAATTTAATTAATAATATATGTATTAATTATATAATATAAGTTTGAGAAAATAAATTTTTTTAATTTAATTTCTTTTTATTAGTGATTTTGGGCCAGAGTATAGTTTTTATTAATTTTTCCAAAAGGAGCTTTTCGGCCGATAAATAAAAATACAAAAACTTTTGTTTTTCCTTATTCTCCTACGCGTTTCGATGTTTTTTATAACATCTTCATTAGGGAGTCTGGTTTATTCTAATAAAAAATAAAACGAAAAAACAAACATTAAAAAGTTATTAATAACTAACATCAAGCAATAACATATTTTCCAACAGTTCACTTAAATTTAACATAATACAATAACATTTGAACTGCAATTTTGTCTTTAGACGTAACATTTAACATAAAACGTTTACCTTTAACATAAAATGTTTCCTTTTTACATGTAACATATATTAACAAAAACGTTCATTCAACAACATACATACATATGCAAACTAGCACAATTAAAATTATCGACTGCGTCCATTGCCTCGTCCATTGCATTTTATGGCAGTTGTGTATGCGCCGTTTATATTATTTACGTCTTCTTTGAAGTTTACCGTCTTCTCTATTTTTTGTTGTATGCGTAACCCTTAGAGTGTTAGTCGCGTCCTCTCTCTCCTCTCTATATCTAAAATCTTAACATTATCGAAGTCCGCTGTATGGCATTTGCTGGTTAGGTGCTCAGCAATAGCAGTAGTCGTTTTCATATTTTTCACATCTGATTTGTGCTCACTAATTCGGATGCCCAATGATCTCTTCGTTGTACCAATATAAACTTTTTCGCACACTTCTCCTTCCTTTCCGTTGCATTTTATTTCGTAGACTACATCGTGTTGTTGTTCCTTGTTAATTTTGTCTTTTGTTTGTGTTAATATATTATTTAGTGTTTGGTTAGGTTTATGTGCTAATGTTATGTTGTTGTTTATAAAATTTTCCATTGATTTGTTGTCCGTTAGTCCTGGTATGTATGTTACACCTGTATATAGTCTCTTATTGTTTTCATTATTCAAATTTGCATTGTTGGTTACATTGTTAGTGCTGATTGTTTTTGTTGTTGCCAGCCATGTGTCTATTAATTTATTAGGGTACGCATTTTTGTATAAAATATTTTTAATTTTTCGGTTATTTATATTTTTATTTATTTAATATTTCGGTTATGAACTCCTGATCACTTAAGTCGCGTACTTTCTTTATAAAGTTGATTGCCGTGTTTCTTTTTTGTATCCATGTTTGATTAGAATGATAGTTAATTATTCTCGAGGATGCTACAGCTTTTGCATACCAATTCGTTTTCAACTTTTTATCCGATTTTATTATTTCCATATCTAGGAAGGCCAATTTATTTTCTTTCTCTGTTTCTACCGTGAATTGGATTTTTGGGTGTTGTGCGTTAAAAGTTTTTAAAATTTCTTCCACGTCCTTTGTTTTAATTATTGCAAATATATCGTCTACATACTTATTTATGTATTTGATATATATGTCCCTGGATTTGAGCTCGGTGATGCTGTCGTCAAGTATTTTGTCTAGCACTATTTCTGCTACTGTAGGTGATAGGGGGTTTCCCATATGCATTCCGTATACTTGATGGTAGAATTTGCCATCGTATGTAAAATAATTGTTGTCCCTTAAGCAGAATTCGAGGCAAATTTGAAACTGTTTATTTGATAAAGTAGTGTGTTCTTTTAGTTTTTCCCATTTTCTCATTATTGTTCGAATGGCTAATAGTATGGGAATGTTTGTGAAGAGGGAAACTACATCAAACGATATTAGAATATCATCTTCCGCTATGTTAACTTCTTTTTGTTTCATTTCATTTCATTCTATTTAATTGAATTTTATTTTATTTCGTTTCATAGAATTTTCTTAAATTTAATTTAGTTTCCTTAATTTTTTTTCATTGCATTCCATTTTATTTTATTTTATTTTATTCCGTTCCATGAAATTTTGTTTAATTTCCCAAATTTTATTTCATTTCATTTCACTTAAATCCATTTCATTTCTTTACTTTAACTTAATAAACTTTAATTTAACTTAAATTTGTTCCGTTTCATTTCATTTGATTTTACTAGATATAATTTCTTTAATTTTCGTTTCCATATCAATTAATTTTTTGTCAATTTAATTTCACTATGTTTTATATCATTTCGGTATATATCTCTTCACTGCCATATGATTTAAATTTTTTTCATATCATTTAAATCATTCCATTTCATTTCATATAGTTTCATATCTTTTTGTTTCTTTTCCATATCATTTCATTTTATTCTATTTCATTTCATTCAATTTCGTTTCGCTGCACTCTATTTTTTTCATATTATTTCATTTCGATTCAATCAATTTCATTTCGTTTCGTTCCATGTTATTTAATTGTGTTTAGAATTTTGTTTTATTTAATTTAATTCATTTCGTTTCATATTACTTCATATTCATTTCATTTAATTTCATTCCACTTGATTTCATTTCATTTCATTTATTTCCATGTCATTTCATTTTATCTTATTCAATTTAATTTAATATCTTTCATTTCATTTTGTTTCACTTCATAACATTCTAATTTATTTAGTTGCATTTCATATAGTTTCATATCATTTCGTTTTCCGTCATTTCATTTCGTTTCACTTCATAATATCCTAATTTATTTAGTTGCATTTCATATAGTTTCATATCATTTCGTTTTATTTCTTTTCAGTGCCATATGATTTTAATTTTTATACTCAGTTGAGCAGAGCTCACAGAGTATATTAAGTTTGATTGGATAACGGTTGGTTGTACATATATAAAGGAATCGAGATAGATATAGACTTCCATATATCAAAATAATCAGGATCGAAAAAAAATTCGATTAAGCCATGTCCGTCCGTCCATCCGTCCGTCCGTTAACACGATAACTTGAGTAAATTTTGAGGTATCTTGATGAAATTTGGTATGTAGGTTCCTGAGCACTCATCTCAGATCGCTATTTAAAATGAACGATATCGGACTATAACCACGCCCACTTTTTCGATATCGAAAATTTCGAAAAACCAAAAAAGTGCGATAATTCATTACCAAAGACAGATAAAGCTACGAAACTTGGTAGATGAGTTGAATTGAAGTGGGCACCGCCCACTTTTAAAAGAAGGCAATTTAAAATTTTGCAAGCTGTAATTTGTCAGTCGTTGAAGATATCATGATGAAGTTTGGCAGGGACGTTACTCCTATTAATATATGTATGCCCAATAAAAATTAGCAAAATCGGAGAAGGACCACGCCCTCTTTAAAAAAAAATTTTTTTTAAGTAAAATTTTAACAAAAAAATTAATATCTTTACAGTATATAAGTAAATTACGTCAACGTTCAACTCCAGTAATGATATGGTGCAACAAAATACAAAAATAAAAGAAAATTTCAAAATGGGCGTGGCTCCGCCCTTTTTCATTTAATTTGTCTAGGATACTTTTAACGCCATAAGTCGAACAAAAATTAACCAATCGTTTTGAAATTTGGTAGGGGCATAGATTTTATGATGTTAACTGTTTTCTGTGAAAACGGGCGAAATCGGTTGATGCCACGCCCAGTTTTTATACACAGTCGTTCGTCTGTCCTTCCGCATGGCCGTTAACACGATAACTTGAGCAAAAATCGACATATCTTTAATGAACTTAGTTCACGTACTTACTTGAACTCACTTTATCTTGGTATGAAAAATGAACGAAATCCGACAATGACCACGCCCACTTTTTCGATATCGAAAATTACGAAAAATGAAAAAAATGCCATAATTCTATACCAAATACGAAAAAAGGGATGAAACATGGTGAGGTAATTGGATTGGCTTATTGACGCGAAATATAACTTTAGAAAAAACTTTATAAAATGGTTGTGACACCTACCATATTAAGTAGAAGAAAATGAAAAAGTTCTGCAGGGCGAAATAAAAAACCCTTAAAATTTTGGCAGGTATTACATATATAAATAAATTAACGGTATCCAACAGATGATGTTCTGGGTCACCCTTGTCCACATTTTGGTCGATATCTGGAAAACGCCTTCACATATATAACTACCACCACTCCCTTTTAAAACTCTCAATAATACCTTTAATTTGATACCCATATCGTACAAACACATTCTAGAGTCACCACTGGTCCACCTTTATGGCGATATTTCGAAACGGCGTCCACCTATAGAACTAAGGCCCACTCCCTTTTAAAACCCTCATTAATACCTTTAATTTGATACCCATATGGTACAAACAAATTCTAGGGTCACACCTGGTCCACCTTTATGGCGATATCTCGAAACGGCGTCCACCTGTGGAACTAAGCATCACTCCCTTTTAAAATACTCATTAATACCTTTCTTTTGATACCCATATTGTACAAACAAATTCTAGGGTCACCCCTGGTCCACCTTTATGGCGATATCTCGAAACGGCGTCCACCTATGGAACTAAGGATTACTCCCTTTTAAAATACTCATTAATATCTTTCGTTTGATACCCATATTGTACAAACGCATTCTAGAGTCACACCTGGTCCACCTTTATGGCGATATCTCGAAACGGCGTCCACCTGTGGAACTAGGCATCACTCCCTTTTAAAATACTCATTAACACCTTTCTTTTGATACCCATATTGTACAAACAAATTCTAGGGTCACCCCTGGTCCACCTTTATGGCGATATCTCGAAACGGCGTCCACCTATGGAACTAAGCATTACTCCTTTTTAAAATACTCATTAACACCTTTCATTTGATACCCATATCGTACAAACGCATTCTAGAGTCAACCCTGATCCACCTTTATGGCTATATCCCTAAATGGCGTCCACCTATAGAACTATGGCCCACTCCTTCATAAGATACTCTTTAATGCCTTTCATTTGATACACATGTCATACAAACACATTCCAGGGTTTCCCTCGGTTCATTTTCCTACATGGTTATTTTCCCGTATGTTGTCACCATAGCTCTCAACTGAGTATGTAATGTTCGGTTACACCCGAACTTAACCTTCCTTACTTGTTTTCATATCATTTTATATCACTCCATTTCATTTCATGTAGATTCATATTTTTTTTTTTTTATTTTCCATATCATTTAATTTTATTCTATTTCGTTTCACCCAATTTCGTTTCGTTCCGCTCTATTTGGTTTCATATTATTTAATTTCGTTTAAATTCGTTTCAATACATTTCGTTTGATTTCATTTCGTTTCATTCTTTTCCAATTCGTTTCACTCAATTTTATTTTCGTTCCATTTTATTTAATTGTGTTTAGTTTAAATTTAGTTTTATTTTATTTTTTTATTTTATTCTACTTTATTTTATTTTATTTCATCTTATTGTATTTCATTTTACTTCATTTTGTTTCATATTGCTTCATATCCATTTCATTTAAATTCATTCCACTTGATTTCATTTCATTTAATTTAATCCCATATCATTTCATTTTTTATTTCATTCCGTTTAATTTCATATAGTTTCATATTTTTTCGTTTCAGTTAACTTTTTTCTGTTTCATTTCACTTCTTTCCGTTTCATTTTATTTTGTTTCATCTCACTTCATTCCATTTCATTTCATTGAATTTGTTTTTCTTTTAATTCGTTCCACTCCATTTTGTCAATTCACTTTATTTAACTGTATTCCATTTCATTTTCTTTAGTTTCATTCCAACTTATTTTTTTACTTTATTTATTTTATTTTATTTTATTTTTATTTATTTACTTAAATTTGATTTTCTTTTATGTTTTATTTTATTTTGTTTCGTTTCATTTTAATTTATTTAATTCAATTTATTTTAATTTATTTTATGTTATTTTTTGTATCGTTTTCAATTTATTTGATCTTATTCTATTGTTATTTTATTAAAATTTTTTTAATTAAAAATGTAAATTATATAAAATTTATATGGAAAGTATGGAATCTTTCTTTGGGAATTTTTCCTACATAAAAAGTTTATAAAAAATTTGGAGCAGTTTTTATTCCGCATGTGGAATTTTTGGGTATTATTGGGTATTGAGTCACTGCAATAAATTAGTTCGCTGCAATAAATTAATATTTAATTATAAATTGACGCCATATTAATTCCTTGAGATACGCGGGCGTTATTTGTAAGGCGATCTGTGTAAAAAGTGTGAAAGCCTATTGAAAGTTGTGCTGCTTCTGTGCTTGTTTGATTAACTTTTTAATTATAATTTGACCACCAATATTGCTCCGCCGATGAAAAAAATTACAACACGGAAACCGGCTTCTTCTCCGCTTCACACACCAACATTTGTTAAGTCTACGAAAATTGAGATCCCACCGGCGGTTTCAGGTGAGATTTCGGGCCTCGAAGCAAAACTTATACTATGAAAAGTGAGCATGTTAAAGGAGATTACCGAAAAATTAAGGGATCAACTAAGAGAATCGGAACAGCGGGTTCTTCAGAGAGTGAGTGAATTGGCTGCAGAGATCTCGAATTTAAAGAGCAGCTTCAGCAGTCTACAGTCCAGAGTACAGGCAGCGGAAAGTGAATGCAGTCAGCTTCGACCTGATGTCAACTCATTAAAGGCTCAGTTGAATGAATGTCAGAACAATGCCGTGCTATCTGATGTGCTGGTAAGTGGAGTCCCCCAAACACCAAACGAAAATGTAGGAGTTTTTTCGCGCAGAGGAAATAAAAACGTGTCCGTTCGCTTGATAATATTTATTCAGAGTGCCGTTTGAAAAGTGGTATGATCTTATGTCTAATAGTTACATGCATAAATATATAAGGGTTATATACAACTAATATGTCGGTATGAGTTTAGGTTTGCAGTGTTGCATTTAGAATGTAACAAACGCTCCCTCAAAACCAAACTCCATATTATCAAAAATTACATTTCAAATACATTACATTTGAATTTTTATTAATTTAGAAACATCAGAATGCTTTTGCTTTCCCAAAGTTTAGTGAGAATATCTGCAGCATTTTCATTAGTCGAAACATACTTCACCACGATTTGTTGTTCTTCTAACTTTTCACGTATATAATGAAACCGTATGTCGATGTGCTTGCTCCTATTCTGAACCATGGTATTTTTCACCATAAATAGTGCACTTTGATTGTCACATAAAATAGTGGTAAGCTTTTCTATGTACTCACTTAATCCCATTTCGCTAAGAAGACTTCCGTGGAAAACCAGTTCTTTCGCCCCCTGACACAACGCTACATACTCGGCCTCCATCGTTCTCAGTGCAACGAGAGGTTGCTTTCGGGATTCCCAGGCTACAGGCCAACCAGCGATCAGAGTAACATAGCCCGTATATGATTTCCGGTCACAACTATCACTGCCCCAATCGGAATCTGTGAAACATAAGAATTCTTCAAAATTAGCAGAAAATGTTAATTTACCATCAGGATTCTTCGCCAAATATCTTAATACGTGTTGAGCGGCATTCATATGCTCATTATTTGGATGCGCATTAAACTGTGACAATTTGAATACAACATAAGCGATGTCTGGCCTTGATATCACAGCTAAGTGCATAATAGCACCGATCAAACTTTGATAACGATTTGTTTGCAGATCGTTACACTGCTTATCGCATTTCTTTAGCACCGTACCAGGAGCTCATGGAGTCGCCGCTGGCCTGCAATTTACGATGCCCATTGTCGAAGAATCTGATTTGTGTACCGCCTTTGATGAATAGTGATTTCACTTCTATCACCAACGCGTTCAATTTCCATGCCCAAATAAAATGATATCGGGCCACGATCGACAGTCTCAATAAATTTGTTTAAATTTGATATAATATTCAACATCTCATTTTTGCTCGAACATGCCAACAACATATCATCCACATATAGACCAATAAGGTTGATGTTATTACCATCACGACGAATATGAATGCTTGTGTCGGACTTGTACCTCTCCAAGTTAATTTTCAATAAAATATATGTTGCCTTGCGATTCCATTCGCGCCCATCTTGCTTTAGCCCGTACAAAGCTTTTTTCAATTTACACACCCTATGCGAATTAATCAGGTCCGAAAAGATAGGTGGTTGCAGCATGTATACATCATCATTTAGTTCACCATTTAAGTAAGCTGATACTATGTCAACATGATTGACCAACAATCTATGTTTTGCAGCTAACGTCAAAATTAAACGTATTGTTGAGTGGCGAACTACCGGTGCAAAAGTTTCATGATAATCCACATTATATTTTTGCGGGCACCCTAATGCAATTAGCCTGGCTTTATATTTTTCAATGGAACCATCGGACTTTCATTTCAATGCAAACACCCATTTGCACCCAATCACATTTTTGCTGGTTGGCTTTTCCACCAACTCCCAGGTGCCATTACGCAACAACCCTTCATAATCTGCTCGCATTGTTGCTTTCCACTGCTTTGCATCGTTTGAGTTCAAAGCTTCAGCTACCGAATCCGGATTTCCAATTACCGAGTTCAACATCTCAGGACCAGCCTCAGAGCAATACACCTTACGCGGTCTTCCTACGCTACCCGTGCGTACTATTCTTGGACGCCCTCGCTTTCGTCCGTAAACAATTTCTTCCTCTTCTTCACTCGAATTTTCACTTGTGTCTTCGACGTCGTTTGCAATATTTTGCACACTCACCATGTTGTCTGCTGCTGCCATGGTATCAATATCGCTCAATTTATTATTAGGAATTGCTCCAAAATCAATATAAAATGGTTCCTCATAGTTTTCGTCACTACATTTAGTTTTTTCCAATGAGTCTTCAAAAAATATTACATCGCGACCGATTGTAATTTGCTTGGAAGTCATATCAAATAATCTATACCCTTTAGTTACATCATGGTATCCGACGAATTTCAGTTTTTTGCCTTTTGGTAAAAATTTACTGCCTCTTGGTTTTGGGCCTTTTTGTAGAACCACCACATCACAACCAAACGTTCTAAGGTGCGATAACGTCGGCTTCCGCCCATGCCATTTTTGATATGGTGTCACATCACCCAACACTTTCGTAGGTGACCGCTTTCGTACATATGTCGCCGTACTAAATGCTTCTGCCCATAATGCTTGTGACATACTCGATGCATTTAGCATACACCGCCCCATTTCCACCAGGGTCCTATTGGCCCTTTCAGTAACACCATTTTGCTGTGGGGTATACGCTACTGTAGTTTGATGCCAAATACCTCTCTCGGCGTCATGTACCGCGTGAAATCGTCGACAAATGTAATAAAATAAGATGCTCCACCAATCGAACTAGTCCCAATCGGCCCACATAAATCCGTATTTACAAGTTCTAAAATGTCTTGTAAAAACACTACCATACTGCGAATATGATTTGCTATGAATTTTACATACAGCACATGTGAAACAGTCCAAAGACTTAGGTATTTTCACATTAAAACAATTTACCATATTTAAGTTTGATAATTTATGTAAATCTCGTACATTTAAGTGACCGATGCCATACACGAGGCAAGCGTTGGCATCATCACTGATTACACCATTTATGCTTTCGACTGCTGTACTTGCAATTAAATCTGCGAAATAAATACCGTTCGTAAACGAAGCAGTCAAAACCGTCTCTTTATTACTATTTGTCATTATAGCATTTGATCCAGAAAAAGTAAATACATTTCCACTCTCAATAGCTTTGCCTATGGAAAAAAAATTAGATTGAAGGCCTGGAAGGTAACATACGTCAGGCAATTTGATATTGGAGTACTTAGTTCTCAATATTACTGTTCCCTTCCCATGTGCATAAATGCTTCCATCTGATGCTAATACAATCTTATGCTTTTGGCGACTAAGAGAGCTGAAGTAATTAGCATTTTTACACATGTGTGAAGTCGCGCCACTATCAATACTCCATCTACTGCTTAGCTTAGTTTCTCCGTCAACTAATGACCATGCTTTGTCGCTTGATGCATTATTATAGCTAGCATGCGTGCACTGAGAGCGAATGTGGCCTCTCCGCCCACATCGATAGCATTTAATGTTTTTCGACTTGTTATTTTGGATGCTCTTATTTCGCATACCAACCTCTTTTCGTTCAATGTTGCTGTTGTCGCCATAACTTACACCTCCTCTGAAGTTGCTGCTGGCGCTGCCGCTGGTGCTGGTGCTCCCGCCACTGCTGCTGTTGACTATAAATTTTCAATGCTTGTCATTTACTGAAAAAAACACTTTCACCGCTGTCTTGCCGGACTCCTTGCCTACGTTCTTCTTATAAAATTTTGGAAATAAGTTGATCGTAAGTTGGCAATGTATCGCGGCTCTCAATCGCTACCACAAAATTTTCCATTTCATCCGGTAATGAACAAAGTAATGAGACATAAAAAATCACCGTTTATTGTCATACCAATTTCCTTCATCTCATCTACCGTAGAACTAAACTCATTTAGTCGAACCGAGAATTTTTCGCCGCTTGTAAATTTAAAGCGCACCAATTTTTTGAATAAATTTACTTTTCTACACGCTATGTCTGACTTATACAGAGCAAATAAAGTATACCATGCACTTTTCGCTGTTCCAGAGTAATTTATATGGATAAGTTCACTAGGTTTAACAGTCAATGTAATAGTAGCCAGAGCCTTTATGTCGATGCTAAGCCAAACCGCCTTTCCAGGTTCTCTTTCTGGACAAGTATCCACGACTTCACTCCATAAATCCAATGTGATGATTAGGCTGTTAACCTGTATAGACCACGTGCCATAGTTATCGCCATTCAGCTTTTCTACATTCGCGATCGAATTAGATATTTTAATTTAATAATTTTATTTATTTAAACCGATATATTAATTTAACTCTTTAATTTACACTTTTCTTTAATTTTTATTTTTAACCGACTAGACAAAGAACCAGAACGATGGGCTCATAACCTTTGTAGGAGTTTTTTCGCGTAGAGGAAATAAAAACGTGTCCGTTCGCTTGACAATATTTATTCAGAGTGCCGTTTGAAAAGTGGTATGATCTTATGTCTAATAGTTACATGTCTAAACATATAAGGGTAATATACAACTAATATGTCGGTATGGGTTTATGTTTGCAGAGTTGCATTTAGAATGTAACAGAAGATATAGGCGAATTCTTCACAAAAATATGTAACTCGGTTCAGTTGACAGCGCCGTCAGTACGCTCTGCATTTCGCATTCAAAAGAGCAAGAACAAGAACAAGAATGGTAGCTCTCACATCATAATAAAACTGAATTCACCCACTGACCGCTCCTAGGTTTTAAGAGCAATTTCAAATTTTTGCAAATTTAATAAAAGATCTATGACTCTCAGTGATATTAGCCGCAACGAAAGTGGAAAGATCTTTGTGTATGAGTGCCTAACTAAGAACAATCGCGAAACACAGCAGCATGCACTGCAACTAAAAAACAGAGAAAACTTTCTTCTGTTTTCTCTATACGTGGAGATGTATATGTGCGTACACGTCAACAAGAGGAAGCAGTGAAGTGAGCGCTGATCGAATTGCTGTAAGCGAGCAATGACAACAACAATGCGTACTTATATTTGCAATGCAATGTTTTATGTGTTATTAGTTTTTAGTTTATTTCCATTTTATATTGTTATTTTCTTTTTTCTACTTACCCCCTCTTACTGCTTCGTTGCTATGAGTTTGGTTAACTTGACCAATAATTCCACTGACAGGGGACATGTGCGATGCATTTTGGATCAAATTTGTAAAAGTCATAACAGATTAAATATATGTCACTTAAATGTGCGGAGTCTTACGACTCAGAAATTTAATTACCATTCGTATTTATTTGCCGATCAAAATATTGATTTAATTTGCCTTAAGGAAACCTGGTTCAGATCCAACGTTGATGATGGTTCTTATTCTATAGATAAATATGTACTGCTGAGGAATGACAGAAAAGGTAACATTCGTGGTGGTGGTGGTGCAATTTACTGCAAAGATGTTTTAAATCCAAAAGTGGTTTATCATTCAGAGCATGCAAACGAGGTTGAATGTATTTTTATTGAAATAGGCGATGCCAGTACAAAGTGTTTTGTGGCTTGTGTTTATAACCCCAATAGGTCTAACGATGTAACACACCTTTTTAACAAAATAACAGAGTTTTCTTTAAATTATGACCACGTCATTATTTTTGGAGATTTTAACGTAGATCTGCTTAACTGTTTATTAATAATTTTCAGGCGTGTGACTCAAAAATTATAAATAAATTTGCAACCCGCTTTGGTCCTAATAGTAAGCCTAGTTTGCTAGATTTAATGTGTGTTAACAATATAAATTATATCAATCATACTGACCAGCTTCCGATGCATGATATCTCTGACCATGAAATGCTCTTCTTGTGCTATGATTTGAAATTTAATACAGCAGAGCCCGAATCTGTAATAACCTACAGAAATTACAAAGGTGTTTATTTATTTATTTATTTAAGTGTACAGTACCAAACACCTTACAGACTAGAACAATATATTTAGATAAATCCCAAACAGAGAAGTAGATATTATATAGAATAATACAAAACACAAGTTTTTTACTAACAAATTGCATTAAGTGTTTTTACAAAGTGTGATTTTGAGGAAGCAAAGTCAACATGGTTTGTGATTGAAAATAAAGCATTCATTTCACGCAATGCCCGAGCAATAAGCGCCATACTCGCAAATTTTGTTTTAAAATTTTCTAAATAAAAGGGGAAAATTGTACGCAGATTTCTTCGCGGAACATTAAAACTAATACGCTCAAGTAAAACTGGACAATCAATTACGGCATTAATAACGTTAAGCACGAACCCAAGTGAAAGAACTTTCCGTCGCTTTTCCAAAGAATCCAAATTTATTAGCATTCGTCGAGCATCATACGACGGAGCTGGATCTTCAAACCGAAGGGAACGTAATGCGTGTTTCAGAAATACTTTTTGCACACGCTCGATCCTATTGATCGAAAACTGATCATATGGTCGCCAAAAAAGACTGCATAGCATACGATGTACTCAGATTGTACTGACGCTTGGAAAAAGATAAATGGAAACATTTTTTAATATTTAAAGAAAGGCGCAATTTCACACACCATCTATAAAGATTGTCGAGATCCTTCTGTAGGTTCATCGCGTCAACTAGATTTCTAACATTACAAAAAGTTTTTAGATCGTCTGCATAAAGCAAAAGCTCTGCATGTAAGAAACAATCACTTATGTCGTTAATAAATAGTATAAATAGGAGTGGTCCTAAAATACTACCTTGGGGGACCACCGAAGAGGCAACAGATTGGTTAGAAGACACACCATCAATCGTAACTACGCAGCATCTATTCATTAAATATGAATTGATCCACAATAAGAAAGATGAGTGAAATCCTATGCAGGCCAATTTACTAAGTAAAATTTTGTGCGAGACTTTATCGAAAGCCTTAGAAATATCTGTATAAATACAGTCTACTTGGAGTCCAGAAGAAAATGAAGAAGTGCTGAATTCAGTGAACACAGCTAAATTAGAAACTGTTGGCCGACCTGACACAAACCCATGTTGATTTGGGTTTATCAAAGTCTTAACAGCAAAATAGATTTTTTCTTTGACTATGTATTCAAAATGTTTTGAGATACAAGAGAGCTTCGCTATCGGCCTATAGTTGCGAACATCACTTTTACTTCCATTTTTGAAAAACGGCGTTATGGTAGTCAGTTTCCAATCATTTAGGAATGTACCTGCGGATAGGGATTTATTAAAAATGATGACGAGTGGACTAACTAATGCTGAACAACTTTTAAATAAAATAGCTGAGAAACCATCGACATCTGTATTAGAAGAAGGCTTAAGGTATGCTAAACCATCAATAACATCCTTTGAAGAGATCTCCAAGTTCTCAAAATTCAAGAATGACGGGATATCAGCAGAAAAATCAGGGGGAACCCCGTTATCAGTCACATAGTTTGACTTAAAAAGTCTGCAAATAGGTTTGCAGCCTCAACTGGGGTACTAGCATTATCATATACAACCGATGTAAGTATAGTTGAACAAGCTTTTTTAGATTTAACAAAATTCCAAAACATTTTTGGATTAGTTTTAATGTTACGCTCAGTGTCATTAATATATCTTTTATAAAGCTTTTTATCCAAAGACTTAACTTTTTTTTTGAAAATGCTTATATTTTACAAAATATGCGCATTTATGAGATATTTTATAATTTTTAAGATACTTATTTTTAAGATTTTTCAAGCTTTTTAAACGCAAGTTGTACCAAGGAGATTTATAAACAACCCTCTTTTTTAAAGGAATATTATTTACACAAAAGTCATTCATAATTACTTTAAATTTAGAGAAGCAACTTTGAATATCTAGATCCGAAAGTAACTCAGCCCAATTGAATTCACTGAGAGAGTTATTCAAACTCGGATAGTCACAAGATGCAAACTTAAACGCAACCGAATCAGTGTGGTTTAAGGGTAGAAACTCATAGAAAGTTAGCTTAATATCTAATGGAGCATGATGAACACCTTCATCGGATATTGGAGAAATGCATTTTGATAAAGAGTAGTTTATATTATCAGTAATAAATATGAGATCTAAAAATTGATTAAGTTGATTGAAGATGCTATTAATTTGCTTAAGATTTATACTTAGAAAGCTATCAACCACATAAGATCCATTTGGAGTAACAATATTATTAGCTGTAAGACCTGAATTAGCAGAATGACTACTCCCATTAATATTACTTAAGTTAAAATCACCTAAGACACATAAGTGATTATCTCACAAATGGTCTACAGCCAGAGAAATAACATTATCCACATGAGCTTTATATAAAGTCGTATCACTGTTTGGCGGGATATATGAAACAATGACATACAAACAGCCAAACGTCTTAGAACCTCTTATACAAACAGAAAGTTGGTCCAGCAACGATTCATCATTAATAAGCGTGTAAGAAAATGCACGATGCTTTCTTCAGACAGCAATAAGAACGCCACCTCCTCTCATAAAGCCAGTTTTGACAGCATCACGATCCTTTCGAAAGACATCATATAAACTCGGATCAAAAAACTCATTATCATAGAAATCAGAATTCAGCCATGTTTCTACCAAAACAACAACGTCAAAGGCCTCTTCGGTGCTAAATTGAAGTATAATTTCTGATTTAGTCCTAAGCCCGGAGACATTCTGATAATATATTTTTAGACCACTATTACAACCAGACGAAGAGCTAGTGTTTAGGGTCACTTTCGATTTGATTGCGCCGTTTCCTTTTGAAAAAAAATAAACGGCTTTAGGTTAACATTTGCTGGCCAAAGAGATGACTGCATAATAATAAGGAATAAAGATGACGGTACACCCAGTTTGAAATTGACACGTCTGCGCTTATTTGTTGGGTTATCTTTTTTGATAAGAGCATAAAAATGGATCAAATTAATATTGATATCTACGTGTTTCGCAACATAGTTTTTTATGTCATCCGCAGTAACTTTATGTCCAAAAGACGACAAATGAACCCATCTGTTGCGAACAGAAACCGACAATTCAGTGTTATCACTTGAACCAACAACAACCTGTGATTTCTTTTGCCTTTTGCTTCTATTTGTTTTCTTGTCCTTTACAACAACAGTCCAATCAGTAGCATTGTTCGAATTTAGAGACGATGATTGAGAGACAGAAGTGCCGCCAACAATAGGCTCAGAGTTATCAACATACTCTACTGCAGATAATGAGCGCAAATCGCCCTCAGCAATTGCATTTGACAAATCAATATGAGCCACATCAGTAGCCGAAAGAGCACTTAATTCGGTATGATTATCATTGCTGCTCGCCATGGAATTTTGAGTACTAGAATAATTATCAATAGATGCAGCAACAACATCGGTAACACTGACACTCACATCAGTCGCCGGATTAATAGCATTAACAGCAACTATGCAAGAAGCAGCATGTGCAATTAAAGGCAAGCCATTACGGTTATGGAACTTCTTAATGAAGAAGCCTCTCGTCTTGATTGGACTGGTTGCTTATCCATTTCAAATTTGGACGAGAAGGTAAAATATTTTAATAACCTGGTTTGGTACCCTTTTGATAGATTGGTTCCGCTAAAATCTTTTAAAATCCAGGTCATAAAAAACCCTGGTTCACACCGGAGGTTTTGAAACACATAAAAAACGTGAGAGGGCTTACAGGGAATGGAAGAGATATCGCGATGATAAGCGCTGGGAAGATTACCGCCTTCTGAGAAATCAAGCTACCCTTTTCATACGGAATGCTAAAGTAGCATACCTGAATATTAAATTTAATACCAATTTGCCAACGAGAGTGCTCTGGAAAAATCTTCGATCTTTTGGAGTCTATAAAAAATACTACATTGAATGCAGCCGCGACCCAAATGTTATGAACTCCTATTTCTTATGTGGTAATACAAACAATATTTGAAAAAATAATGATGTGAATAAGAATGATATCGATGACAGAATCGCTGTAACCTGTGTAGACAGAAGACTGGATATAAGTGCCTTTGATTTTTCAGTGGTCACCGAAAGCGATGTGCTGGATGCTATTTTTGCTATAAAGTCTAATGCCATGGGAATTGATGGTATTAGCATACGATTTATAAAACTTATTCTACCTTGCGCCACCGCTTCGCTAACACATACCTCTAATTTCTCAATTATGTCCAGTAGGTTTCCTAGTCAATGGAAAATTGCAAATATTATTCCGGTTCCTAAAATGAGGTATCCGTGTTCTTACCTAGAATTTAGACCAATAAGTCTGTTACCTGGCTTATCCAAGGGGTTTGAGAAGCTGTTAGCAATGCAAATAACTCACCATATATACATATAATAATAATTTGTTATCCAAAGTCCAGTCGGGATTTAGAAGGGGGCATATTTGTGCAACATCCATGCTTCTGGCCTTTGAAAATAATGAACTTACCGTGCTCGTGCTTTTGGATTTCTCAAGAGCTTTTGACATGATTGATTTTGAAATACTAATTCACAAACTTGAAACTAGCCATAAAGTTAGTGCAAACTACCTCTGTAACCGGTTTCAACAAGTAAAATGTGCTGATAAAGTTTCTAATTAAAATTCCATAAAATCTGGTCCGCAAGGATCTATCTTAGGTCCAATACTCTTTACGCTTTTTATTAATGACATAGTCGCCTGTTGGCGCAAAGCCTCCATTCATCTTTATGCCGATGATACTCAAATATATATGTCTCGTCCAATTGGTCTTTCCGAAGACTTATTTTTCAGGCTGAATGAAGACTTAACACGCCTAGGAGAGTGGGCATAATTAAATAAACTATCTCTTAGTGCAACTAAATCAAAGGCAATAGCAATATCGAACGCCTCGTATGACTTAAACAACCTTCCTGAAATTGTGCTTAATGGAGACAAAATATTCTTTCACGATGTGGTTATTTAATTTATGATTTAAAACTAGCCTTTACCCGCGGCCCCGTCCGCAAGGAGAAAATTAAATATATGGGATATTCACGTTAGCCTGCTTATCAAGTTATCTGTTTAAAAAGATGTTTCTGTCTAATACATTTTATTTTTCTAATTGAGTAAAAAAAGGACTAAATGAGCTGATATCCTGATAGGATCCTCAAATAATCCCGAAATTATCCAGAAAAATCCACGAAATGACCCCGACGCTATCGCGGACAGATCCCGAAAACCATCTAGAAATCCCACAGAAGGGTCTCTAAAAGTTCCCGGAATAGTCCCAAAAAACCCGAAATGACAACGACACGATTCTAGACTTATCCAGAGAACCACAAAGAAATGATGCCTGAAGGGTACCAAAATCATCCCGAAATAGTTCCGAAAAAGTTCCGAAATGACCCTGACGGGCTCCCGGACTGTTCTCAAAAACCATCCAGAAAATATCCAGGAAGGGTCCCTAGGGGATCCACGACGGATCGCGAAAACCATACAGAAATGATTCCGGAAGGGTCCCAAAATGATCCCGTATTAGTCCCGAAAAAGTCCTGAAATGACCCCGACGGGATCCCAGACGGATTCCGAAAACTATACAGAAATGATGCCGGAAAGGTCCTCAAATGATCCCCTAATAGTCCCGAAATGACCGAAAACCATCCAGAAACTATGCCGGAAGGGACCCCAAATGATCCCGAAAAAATCCCGCAATTATTCCGACGGGATCCTGAACGGATACCGAAAACCATGCAGAAGTGATGCCGGAAAGGTCCTCAAATGATCACCTAATAGTCCCAAAATGACCCTGACGGCATCCCGGAAAGATCCCGAAATCCATCCAGAAATGATCTTGGGCTGGTCCCAAAATGATCCCGAAATAGTCTCGAAAAAGTCCAGAAATTACCCTGACGGGATCCCAGACGGATCCCGAATACCATACAGAAATGATGCCGGAAAATACCCCAAATGATCCCGAAATAGTCCCGAAAAAGTTCCGAAATGACCCCGAAGGGATCCCGGACGGATCCCGAAGACCATCCAGAAATGATGCCGAAAGGCTCCCCTAATTATCCCGTATTAGTCCCGAAAAAGTCCCGAAATTACCCCGACGGGATTCCTGACGGATCCCGAAAATCATCCAGAAATAATGCCGAAAGGGTCCACAAATCATCCCGTATTAATCGAGAAAAAGTCCTGAATTGACCCCGTCGGGATCCCGGATGGATCCCGAAAACTATCCAGAAATGATGCCGGAAGGTATTCCCAAATAGTCCCGAAATGACTCTGACGGGATCCCGGACGGATCCCTAAAACCATCTAGAAATGGTGCCTGAAGGGACCTCAAATGATCCCGAAATAGTACCGAAATGACCCCGACGGGATCCCGGACGGATCCCGAAAACCATCTAGAAATGATGCCGGAAGGTACCCCAAATGATCCCGAAATAGTCCCGAAATGACCCCGACGGGATACTGGACGGATCCCGAAAACCATCCAGAAATGATGCCGAAAGCGTCCCCAAATGATCCCGCATTAGTCGAGAAAAATTCCCGAAATGACCCCGACGGGATCCCGGACGGATCCTCAAAACCATATAGAAATGATGCCGGAAGGTACCCCAAAGGATCCCGAAATAGTTCCGAAATTAACCTGACGGGATCCAGAACGGATCCCGTAAACCATCTAGAAATGGTGCCGAAAGGTATCTCAAATGATCCCGAAATAGTACCGAAATGACCCTGACGGGATCCCGGACGGATCCCGAAAACCATCTAGAAATGATGCCGGAAGGTACCCCAATTAATCCCGAAATAGTCCCGAAATGACCCTGATTGGATCCCGGACGGATCCCGAAAACCATCTAGCAGTGATGCCGGAAGCTACCCCAAATGATCCCGTATTAGTCGAGAAAAAGTCCTGAAATGACCCCGACGGGATCCCGAACGGATCCCGAAAACCATACAGAAATGATGCCGAAAAGGTCCCCAAATGATCCGGTATTAGTCGAGAAAAAGTCCCGAAATGACCCCGACGGGATGCCGGACGAATCCCAAAAACCATCCAGAAATGATGCCGGAAGGGACCCCAAATGATCCCGAAAAAGTCCCGCTATGATTCCGACGGGATCCTGAACGGATACCGAAAACCATGCAGAAGTGATGCCGGAAAGGTCCTCAAATGATCACCTAATAGTCCCAAAATGACCCTGACGGCATCCCGGACTGATCCCAAAATCCATCCAGAAATGATCTTGGGATGATCCCAAAATGATCCCGAAATAGTCTCGGAAAAGTCCAGAAATTACCCTGACGGGTTCCCGGACGAATCCTGAAAGCCATCCTTAAATGATCCCGAAAAAGTCCCAAAATGACCCTGACGGGATTCCGAAAAGATTCCAAAAACAATCCAGAAATGATGCCGGAAAGGTCCTCAAATGATCCCTTAATAGTTCCGAAAAGACCCTGACGGGATCCCGAACGGATCCCGACAACTATCCAGAAATGATACCGAAAGGGCCCGCAAATTATCCCGTATTAGTCGAGAAAAAGTCCCAAAATGGCCATGACGGGATGCCGAACGAATCCCAAAAACCATCCAGAAATGATGCCGGAAGGGACCCCAAATGATCCCGAAATAGTCCCGAAATTACCTCGTCGGCATCCCGGACGGATCCCGAAAATTATCCAGAAATGATGCCGGAAAGGTCCACAAATGATCCCCTAATAGTACCGAAATTACCCTAATGGGATCCCGGACGGATCCCGAAAATCATCCAGAAATGATGCCGAAAGGGTTCCCAAATGATCCCGTATTAGTCGCGAAAAAGTCCCGAAATGACCCCGACGGGATCCCGAACGGATCCCGAAAACTATCCAGAAATGATGCCGAAAGGGTCCGCAAACGATACCGTATTAGTCGCGAAAAAGTCCCGAAATGACTCCGACGGGATCCCGGACGGATCTCGAGAACCATCCAGAAATGATGCCGGAAGAGCCCCAAAATGATCCCGAAAAAGTCCCCAAATGACCCCGACGAGATCCCGGATGGATCCCGAAAACCATCCAGAAATGATGCCGGAAGAGCCCCCAAATGATCCCAAAAAATTCCCCAAATGACCCCGACGAGATCCAGGACGGATCCCGAAAACCATCCAGAAATGATGCCGTAAGAGCCCCCAAATGATCCCGAAAAAGTCCCCGAATGACCCCGACGAGATCCCGGACGGATCCCGAAAACCATCCAGAAATAATGCCGGAAGATCCCCCAAATGATCCCGAAAAAGTCCCCAAATGACCCCGACGAGATCCCGGACGGATCCCGAAAACCATCCAGAAATGATGCCGGAAGAGCCCCCAAATGATCCCGAAAAAGTCCCCAAATGACCCCGACGATATCCCGGACGCATCCCGAAAACCATCCAGAAATGATGCCAAATGATCCCGTATTAGTCGCGAAAAAGTCCCGAAATAACCCCGACGGGATGCCGGACGAATCCCGAGGACCATCCAGAAATGATGCCTAAAGGGACCCAAAATAACCCCGAAAAAGTCCCGTAATGATCCCGGAAACCATCAAGAATTTATCTCTCGAAGGTACGCAAATGATCCCGAAAGTACCCCGACGGGATCCCGGACGGATCCCGAAAACCATCCAGAAATGATGCCGGAAGGGTCCCCAAATGATCTCGAAATAGTCCCGAAATGATTCCGGAATAGTCCCGAAAATGTCCCAAAATAACCCCGACGGGATCCCGGACGGATCCCGAAAACTATACAGAAATGATCCCGGAAGGGTCCCAAAATGATACCGAAATAGTCCCGAAAAAGTCCCGAAATTACCCCGGCGTAATCCCGGACCGATCCCGAAAACCATCCAGAAATGATCCCGGAAGGGTCTCGATATGACCCTTACGGGATTACAAATAAGGTGAAGCTAATTATAAAACCATGTTAATAAGGCAGCATGCGCATTGGAGCGAATAAAAAGTTACATAGAAACATACAGGTAAAGCTAATAAAAGCGTGCTAATAAAAACAATTTATGGAGGGCGGATGGCGGGAGTAGAGGAGAGGACCACTGATCGTTCCTCCAAAATTGTCTAGATCTCGATCTGTATGTACCAGATACCAAAAACTATTGATTTATGAGAAAATTTATATTGAGTTATAACAATTTATAGATTTTACACCAGAGGGGGAGATAAAGGGGGCGGACGGAGGGTGTCACTGCTTACTTTGTAAGCCCTCGACTTATTTGACCCCTTGAGTCTGTGATATTGGTGAAGGCCAGTATACGTAAAGTTATAATGTGTAAAAATTATTAAAAAATAATTGATCGAAGGGGTCGTGGGACCCCCACCCCTCTTTCCATGTTCGAAAAAAATTTCGCTAGTAGACTACTGTCTGTGTCCCAAATTTAATCAAAATCCGTGTAGCCATTCTGGCGTGATTCAGTCGCAAAGACGAAAAAATATAATAGTTAAATTATAACTGTTCCTAGGGGGCGGAGACCACGCCCCTTTTGAAAACTATATAGCTAGTAGATCCTTCTAGACTATTGGCTACATGTGTGCAAAATTTCATCCAAATCGGTCCAGCCGTTCTTGCGTGATTGAGTCACAAAGACAAACGTCTGGACAAACATCCAAACATCCAAACATCTTCACATCCAAACTTTGCCATTTATAATATATACTAGCCTTTACCCGCGGCCCCGTCCGCAAGGAGAAAATAAAATATATGTGCTATTCGCGTTAGCCTGTTTATCAAGTTGTCTGTTTAAAAATTTTTTCTGTCAATGTATTTTATTTTTTAATACAGTAAAAAAAAAAACTAACTGAGCTGATGGGCACGCTTACATGAATAGTACAATACACTTTTTTCGAATTAAAAAAAATACATTTTGTTTCTAAGTTAAATTAATTGATATGACAGGGGTGAAATAATTACTACTCATAGAACAAAGGAGTGAAACTACAATTAGCTAAAACCAAAAAGAAGTTTTTAAATAAAAGCAGTGTTGCTTTTTCGGGTATTTAGTTGGTTAAAATATTACAAAAATTTTAATTATAGTTGTAATAGTTCGTTACAGGATTCATTTAAAAATAGAACGAAAAAGCTGTGATATATTAAAGATAAAACATACCGAATTTTAATTACGAATAATTTGCCGTAAATCCACGGCCATGTGTGCTGAATTACCGGTTTCGAACAGACCTAAAATGATCCCGGAAGTGTCCCTAAATGACACCAAATAGTCACGAAATGATGCCGACGGGATCCTGGACAAATCTCGAAAACTATCCAGAAATGATGCCGGAAGGGTCCCAAAATAATCCCGAAGTAGTCACGAAAAGTCCCGAAATGACCCTGACGGGATCCCGGACGGATCCCGAAAACCATCCAGATTTGATTCCTGAACGGTCCGCAAATGATCCCGAAAATCGCCGAGAAATTATCCCGGAGGAGTCCCAAAATGATTCCGAAATAGTAGTCACGAAAAAGGCCCGAAATGACCCTGACGGGATCCCGAAAACCATCCAGAAATGACTCTGAAGGGATCCCCAAATGATCCCGGAAAAGTCCACAAACCATCCAGAATTGATCTCTGAAGGTTCCGCAAATGATCCCGAAATAGTCCCGAAAGTCACGAAAAATTCAGACCCATCCCGAAAATCATGAAGAAATTATCCTGGAAGGGTCCCAAAATTACCCCGAAATAACTCCGACGGGATCCCGGATAGATCCCGAAAATCATCCAGAACTGAGCTCTGAAACGTCCGCAAATAATCCAGAAATAGTCCGGAAAAAGTCCCGAAAAAACTCCGTCGGGATCCCGGACAGATCCCGAAATCCCCCAGAAATTTTGCCGGAGGGGTCCCAAAATGATTCCGATATAGTCCCGAAAAAGTCCCGAAATGACCTTGAGGGGATCCCAGACCGATACCGAAAACCATCCAGAATTGATCTCTAAAGGGTCCGCAATTTATCCCAGATAAAGTCGCGAAAAAACTATGAAAGGATCCCGAACAGATCCCGAAAATCACAGAGAAATTATCCCGGAAGGGTCCCAAAATGATCCCGAAATAGTCCCGAAAAGGCGCGAAATAACCCTGACGGGATCCCGGACGGATCCCGAAAACCACCCAGAAATGATCTTTAAGGGCAACTGACCCCGAAATAGTCGTGAAAGTCCCGAAATTACCCCGACGGGATCCCGAAAACCATCCAGAAATTATCCCTGAAGGATCCCCAAATGATCCAAGAACAATCTCGAAATTCGCTGACATTTTCCCGAAAAAGTAAAAAAATAAACCCGACGGGATCTCGGACGGATCCCGAAAACGATCCAGAAATGATGCCGGAAGGGACCCCAAATGATCCCGAAAAATTCCCGAAATTCCCCCGATGGGATCCCGGACGGATCCCGGATCATCCAGAAATGATGCCGGTTGGTACCCCAAAATGATCCCGAAATAGGCCAGAAATGACCCCGTCGGGATCCCGGACGGATCCCCAAAAGTATACAGAAATGATGCTGGAAGGTGAAATGATCCCCTTAAAGAAAGATGAAAAATAAAATGATCCCCTTATAGTTCCGAAATGATCCTGACGGGATTCCCGACGGATCCCGGAAACTATCCAGAAATGATGCCGGAAAGGTTCCCAAGTTATCCCCAAATAGTCCCGAAATTACCCTGACGGTATCCCGGACGGATACCAAAAACCATCTAGAAAAGTGGCCGGAGGATACCCCAAATGATCCCGAAAAAGTCCTGAAATGATCCAGACGGGATCCCGGACGAATCCCGAAAACTATCCATCTAGGTACCCCAAATGATCCCGAAATAGTCCCGAAATTAACCCGCCGGGATCACGGGCGAATCCCGAAAATGTCCTGAAATGACCCCGACGGGATCCCGTACGGATCCCGAAAATCATCCAGAAATGATGAAGGTAGGTACCCAAATGATCCCGAAATAGTCCCGAAATGATCCCGGACGGATCCCGAAAACCAACCAGAAATGATGCCGGTAGGTACCCCAAATGGTCCCGATATGACCCCGTCGGGATCCCGAACGGATCCCTAAAACTATCCAGAAATGATGCCGGAAAGGTCCCCAAATAACCCCCTAATAGTCCCGAAATTACGCCGACGGAATCCCGGACGGATCCGGAAACTATCCAGAAATGATGCCGGAGGAGACCCCAAATGATCCCGCTAAAGTCCCAAAAAGACCCCGACAGGATCCCGGACGGATCCCGTAAACCATCCAGAAATGTTGCCGGTAGGTACCCCAAATGGTCCCGATATGACCCCGTCGGGATCCCGAACGGATCCCTAAAACTATCCAGAAATGATGCCGAAAGGGTCCCCAAATTATCCTGTATTAGTCGAGAAAAAGTTCCGAAATGACTCCAACGTGATCCGGGACGGATCCCGAAAACCATCTCGAAATGATGCCGGAAGAGACCCCAAATGATCCCGCAAAAGTCCGAAAATGACCCCAACAGGATCCCGGACGGATCCCGAAAACCATACAGAAATGATGCCGGAAGAGACCCCAAATGATCCCGCAAAAGTCTCAAAATGACCCCGACAGGATCCCGGAAGGATCCTGTAAACCATCCAGAAATGATGCCTGAAGAGACCCCAAATGATCCCGCAAAAGTCCCAAAATGACCCCGACAGGATCCCGGACGGATCCCGAAAACCATCCAGAAATGATGCCGGGAGAGACCCCAAATGATCCCGCAAAAGTCCCAAAATGACCCCGACAGGATCCCGGACGGATCCCGTAAGCCATCCAGAAATGATGCCGGAGGAGACCCCAAATGATCCCGCTAAAGTCCCAAAATGACCCCGACAGGGTCCCGGACGGATCCCGAAAACCATACAGAAATGATGCCGGAAGAGACCTCAAATGATCTCGCAAAAGTCCCAAAATGACCCCGACAGGATCCCGGACGGATCTCGTAAACCATCCAGAAATGATGCCGGAAGAGACCCCAAATGATCCCGCAAAAGTCCCAAAATGACCCCGACAGGATCCCGGACGGATCCCGTAAACCATCCAGAAATGATGCCGGAAGAGACCCCAAATGATCCCGCAAAAGTCCCAAAATGACCCCGACAGGATCCCGGACGGATCCCGTAAGCCATCCAGAAATGATGCCGGAGGAGACCCCAAATGATCCCGCTAAAGTCCCAAAATGACCCCGACAGGGTCCCGGACGGATCCCGAAAACCATACAGAAATGATGCCGGAGGAGACCTCAAATGATCTCGCAAAAGTCCCAAAATGACCCCGACAGGATCCCGGACGGATCTCGTAAACCATCCAGAAATGATGCCGGAAGAGACCCCAAATGATCCCGCAAAAGTCCCAAAATGACCCCGACAGGATCCCGGACGGATCCCGTAAACCATCCAGAAATGATGCCGAAAGGTTCCCCAAATGATCCCAAAATAGTCCCGAAATGACCCTGACGGGATCGCGGACGGATTCCGAAAACCCTCCAGAAATGATGCCGATAGGGTCCCCAAATGATCCTGTATTAGTCGAGAAAAAATTCCGAAATGACTCCGACGGGATCCCGGACGGATCCCGAAAACCATCTAGAATTGATACCGGCAGGTACCCCAAATGATGCCGAAATAGTCCCGAAATGACATCGACGGGATCCCGGACTGATCCCGAAAACCATCCAGAAATGATGCCGGAGGAGACCCCAAATGATCCCGCTAAAGTCCCAAAATGACCCCGACAGGGTCCCGGACGGATCCCGTAAACCATCCAGAAATGATGCCGGAAGAGACCCCAAATGATCCCGCAAAAGTCCCAAAATGACCCCGACAGGATCCCGGACGGATCCCGTAAACCATCCAGAAATGATGCCGGAAGAGACCCCAAATGATCCCGCAAAAGTCCCAAAATGACCCCGACAGGATCCCGGACGGATCCCGTAAACCATCCAGAAATGATGCCGGAAGAGACCCCAAATGATCCCGCAAAAGTCCCAAAATGACCCCGACAGGATCCCGGACGGATCCCGTATACCATCCAGAAATGATGCCGGAGGAGACCCCAAATGATCCCGCAAAAGTCTCAAAATGACCCCGACAGGATCCCGGACGGATCCCGAACACCATCCAGAAATGATGCTGGAAGAGACCCCAAATGATCCCGCAAAAGTCCCAAAATGACCCCGACAGGATCCCGGACGGATCCCGTAAACCATCCAGAAATGATGCCGGAAGAGACCCCAAATGATCCCGCAAAAGTCCCAAAATGACGCCGACGGGATCCCGGACGGATCCCGTAAACCATCCAGAAATGATGCCGAAAGGTTCCCCAAATGATCCTGTATTAGTCGAGAAAAAGTTCCGAAATGACCCCGACGGGATCCCGGATGGATCCCGAAAACCATCTAGAAATGATGCCGGAAGGTACCCCAAATGATGCCGTAATAGTCCCGAAATGACATCGACGGGATCCCGGACGGATCCCGAAAACCATTCAGAAATGATGCCGGAATGGACCCCAAATGGTCCCGAAATGACACCGACGGGATCCCGGACGGATCCCGAAAACCATCCAGAAATGATGCCGGAAGAGACCCCAAATGATCCCGCAAAAGTCCCAAAATGACCCCGACAGGATCCCGGACGGATCCCGAAAACCATCCAGAAATGATGCCGGAATGGACCCCAAATGGTTCCGAAATGACACCGACGGGATCCCGGACGGATCCCGTAAACCATCCAGAAATGATGCCGGAAGATACCCCTAATGATCCCGAAATAGCCCCGAAATGGTCCCGACGGGATCCAGGACGGATCCCTAAAACCATCCAGGAATGATTACGGAAAGGACCCAAACTGACCCCGAAAAAGTCCCGTAATGATCACGGAAACCATCAAGAATTTATCTCTCGAAGGTACGCAAATGATCCCGAAAGTACCCCGACGGGATCTCGGACGGATCCCGAAAACTATCCAGAAATGATGCCGGAAGGGTCCCCAAAACGCGACCTAGTCCTGAACGATTCCGGAATAGTCCCGAAAATGTCCCAAAATAACCCCGACGGGATCCCGGACGGATCCCGAAAACTATACAGAAATGATCCCGGAAGGGTCCCAAAATGATCCCGAAATAGTCCCGAAAAAGTCCCGAAATTACCCCGGCGTAATCCCGGACCGATCCCGAAAACCATCCAGAAATGATCCCGGAGGGTCTCGATATGACCCTTTCGAGATTACAAATAAGGTGAAGCTAATTATAAAACCATGTTAATAAGGCAGCAGGCGCATTGGAGCGAATAAAAAGTTACATAGAAACATACAGGTAAAGCTAATAAAAGCGTGCTAATAAAAACAATTGATGGAGGGCGGATGGCGGGAGTAGAGGAGAGGACCACTGATCGTTCCTCCAAAATTGTCTAGATCTCGTTCTGTATGTACCAGATACCAAAAACTATTGATTTAGGAGAAAATTTATATTGAGGTATAACAATTTATAGATTTTACACCAGAGGGGGAGATAAAAGAGGGGGCGGGCGGGCGGAGGGTGTCACTGCTTACTTTGCAAGCCCTCGACTTATTTGACCCCTTGAGTCTGTGATATTGGTGAAGGCCAGTATACGTAAAGTTATAATGTGTAAAAATTATGAAAAATAATTTCTCGAAGGGGTCGTGGGACCCCCACCCCTCTTTCCATGTTCGAAAAAAATTTCGCTAGTAGACTACTGTCTGTGTCCCAAATTTCATCAAAATCCGTGTAGCAATTCTGGCGTGATTCAGTCGCAAAGACGAAAAAATATAATAATTAAATTATAACTGTTCCTAGGGGGCGGGGACCACGCCCCGTTTGAAAAATATATAGCTAGTAGATCCTTCTAGACTATTGGCTATATGTGTGCAAAATTTCATCCAAATCGGTCCAGCCGTTCTTGCCTTATTGAGTCACAAAGACAAACGTCTGGACAAACATCCAAACATCCAAACTTTCCCATTTATAATATATATTAGATTAGATAGATTTAGGATTAAAAATCAACTCCACTCTGACTTGTGTTGATCATATGAACCTTGTCATTGGTAAAGCTTTTAGTACTCTACGAAGTTTATACAGAACTGCCAATTTGTTGCCGCGAGACACCAAGATGAAGCTGGTAAAATCTCTTATTGTACCTCATATTTCCTACAGCGAGCTTATATACTTGTAACCTTGACTCGATATCGCTAAACAAATTACAATTGGCCTTAAAAAATGCCGCCCGGTTCATTTTTTCTAAAGGAAGTATGATCATATATCTTCATTTTCCACAAAAATCCTCGGATGCGATGTGTATAATTTCTTAAAAATAAGAAGTATGCTTTTTGCATAAGCTATTGTATTCCCAAAATCCACTTTACTTATTTAAAAAACTAAATTTGTGTTGGTCTACTCGAACTAGGAATCTTTTGGTTCCGAACTTTAGGTACTCATCATCATCCAGAATGTTTTTTGTCAGTTCAATCTGTCTATGGAACTCACTTCCATCTAAGACAAAAGCTATGCGAAAAGCAGGATGTTTCAAACAAGCAGTAATAACTTTCCTCAGCTCTTAACTTATCTTAAACGATCTCTGATTCTTAATCTGTGTACCGAAAATGTTTCTATGTTAAAATGTATAATGTGCTCTTTTTAAGATATTAACGTTATTAGTATTATTATGGTTTTCTTTTTATACTCAGTTGAGCAGAGCTCACAGAGTATATTAACTTTGATTGGATAACGGTTGGTTGTACAGGTATAAAGGAATCGATATAGATATAGACTTCCATATATCAAAATCAGTATCGAAAAAAAATTCGATTGAGCCATGTCCGTCCGTCTGTCCGTTAACACGATAACTTGAGTAAATTTCGAGGTATCTTGATGAAATTTGGTATGTAGGTTCCTGGGCACTCATCTCAGCTCGCTATTAAAAATTAACGATATCTGACAATAACCACGCCCACTTTTTCGATATCGAAAATTTAGAAAAATTAAAAAAGTGCGATAATTCATTACCAAATACCGATTAAGCGATGAAACTTGGTAGGTGACTTGGTAGGGCACCGCCCACTTTTAAAAAAAGCTAATTTAGAAGTTTTGCAAGCTGTATTTTGGCAGTCGTTGAAGATATCATGATGAAATTTGGCAGGAACGTTACTCTTATTACTATATGTCTGTTTAATAAAAATTAGCAAAATCGGAGAACGACTACGCCCACTTTTTAAACAAAACTTTTTTTTAAATTCAAATTTTAAAAGAAAAGTTAATATCTGTACAGTATATAAGCAAATTATGTCAACATTCAACTCCAGTAATGATATGTTGCAACAAAATACAAAAATAAAATAAAATTTCAAAATAGGCGTAGCTCCGCCCTTTTTCATTTAATTTGTCTAGGATAATTTTAATGCCATAAGTCGAACAAAAATTTACCACTCCTTGTGAAATTTGGTAGAGGCTTAGATTCTAGGACGATAACTGTTTTCTGTGAAAGCCACGCCCAGTTTTTATACACAGTCGACCGTCTGTCTTTCCGCTCGGCCGTTAACACGATAACTTGAGCAAAAATCGATATATCTTTACTAAACTCAGTTCACGTACTTATCTGAACTCACTTTGCATTGGTGTAAAAAATGGCCGAAATCCGACCATGAACACGCCCACTTTTTCGATATCGAAAATTACGAAAAATGAAAAAAATGCCATAATTATATACCAAATACGAAAAAAGGGATAAAACATGGTAATTGTATTGGTCTATTGACGAAAAATATAACTTTAGAAAAAAACTTGGTAAAATGGGTGTGACACCTACCATATTAAGAAGAAGAAAATGAAAAAGTTTTGCAGGGCGAAATCAAGAGCCCTTGGAATTTTGGAAGGAATACTGTTCGTGGTATTACATATATAAATAAAATAGCGGTACCCGACAGATGATGTTCTGGATCACCCTGGTCCACATTTTGGTCGATATCACGAAAACACCTTCACATATACCACTAAGGGCCACTCCCTTTTAAAACCCTCATTAATACCTTTAGTTTGATACCCATATCGTACAAACACATTCTAGAGTCACCCCTGGTCCATCTTTATGGCGATATCTCGAAAAGGCGTCCTTCTATAGAACTTAGGCCCACACCCTTTTAAAATACTCATTAATACCTTTCATTTGGTACCCATATCGTACAAAATAAATTCTAGAGTCACCCCTGATCCACATTTATGGCGATATCTCGAAAAGGCAACCACCTATAGAACTAAGGCCCACTCCCTTTTAAAATACTCATTAACACCTTTCATTTGATACCCATATCGTACAAACAAATTCTAGAGTCACCCCTGGTCCACCTTTATGGCGATATCTTGAAAAGGCGTCCACCTATAGAACTAAGGCCCACGCTCTTTTAAAATACTCATTAACACCTTTCATTTGATACCCATATCGTACAAACAAATTCTAGAGTCACCCCTGGTCCACCTTTATGGCGATATCTCGAAAAGGCGTCCACCTATAAAACTAAGGCCCATGCCCTTTTAAAATACTCATTAACAAATTTCATTTGATACCCATATTGTACAAACGCATTCTAGAGTTAACCCTGGTCCACTTTTATAATGATATTCCGAAAAGGCGTCCACCTATAGAACTAAGGCCCACTCCCTTTTAAAATACTCATTAACACCTTTCATTTGATACCCATATAGTACAAACAAATTCTATAGTCACCCCTGGTCCACCTTTATGGCGATATCTCGAAAAGGCGTCCACATATAGAACTAAGGCCCACACCCTCTTAAAATACTCATTAACACCTTTCATTTGATACTCATATCGTACAAACAAATTCTAGAGTCACCCCTGGTCCATCTTTATGGCGATATCTGGAAAAGGCGTCCATCTATAGAACTTAGGCCCACACCCTTTTAAAATACCCATTAATACCTTTCATTTGATACCCATATCGTACAAAATAAATTCTAGAGTCACCCCTGGTCCACCTTTATGGCGATATCTCGAAAAGGCGTCCACCTATAGAACTTAGGCCCACTCCCTTTTAAAATTATCATTAACACATTTCATTTGATACCCATATCGTACAAACAAATTCCAGAGTCAGGCCTGGTCCACCTTTATGGCGATATCCCTAAATGGCGTCCATCTATAGAACTATGGCCCACTTCCTTTAAAATACTCTTTAATACCTTCCATTTGATACACATCTCATACACACACATTCCAGGGTTACCCTAGGTTCTTTTTACAACATGGTGATTTTCCCTTACTTTGTCTCCACAGCTCTCAACTGAGTATGTAATATTCGGTTACACCCGAACTTAGCCTTCCTTACTTGTTATTATTTCTTTGGAAATATATTTATATGTGTTATATTTCCTTTGCAATCTTTAAGATTGACTGATGTACTACCTAAAAGACTTTAGTCTTACTTGTACAAATTGTTTAAACAAATAAATGAAATAAAATAAAAAATGAAATGAAATTAGGAAAACGGGTTTTGGACATTTTAAAGGACGGTCGGGCAATACTACACATTGACGTTCAAAGCTGTCATTGGCACCTAAAAGTACAGCCGTTGCCGACTTACAGCTCACACGTACACGAAAGATCCCATTTCACCATGGATAATATCGGCGCCTCGACAAACAAAATTATCCAACTTATTATCCAATTTTTTGGGCAGCGTCAGTATGTGATTACCCAAATTTTTATCCACTCATGGTTGGTAGGGTGTGTTTGAATTTGGCAGTTCCCTCATATAATTTTAAAATTTCAAATTTGTAAAAGATAGTTTGTATTTTTAAGTAAAATACCATCATTTGCGATAACAACACGTCAAAAACAGTAGGTACATATAAACTTATAAAACATCGCAACTTGGGTTGCGGAAGCTGTAAAGCTATAAAGCTTTTTATTGCACATACAACCATTTAAATTCTCTTAAAAGTCCTTTCAGATCAAAGGAAGAAGTATGAAAAGGAGCAGAACGTTTTTTCAAAACGCAAGCTTGCGAACTAAGACAGAAGCGATGGAAAGAAAGCTATAGGGTTTTATTATAAAACTAATTTCCCGTTTTCGCAAATAATTTTAGGGAAACTGACTTTCTTTATCAGCCGTCTGTTAGATATGAGTCTTTTCAAACGTGCTGGGTTATATCCAGGGCACTATTCCCCTGCTATTTGGACCGAGTCTTTCAAGTGTGACCACAATTAAGCAAAAGACCATATTTGTTTCCGATTGGTAAAGAGAAAGCCCTTCCGAAACTAGTTTTCGAAGGGAGAAAATAGGAAACAAGGCTCGAAGAGGATATTTGTTCTGGAAGTGTCAAGATAATAAATTTAGAAAAGTCTTAACTGAAATGCTGACAGCCTCTCCAAATTTACCACCTTCATTTTATTCAGTGGTTTTCCAATAATTTGTATGCGGTTTACACCATCTACGATCCGTTTTCTAATATTGTAGGGGAAATATCTGGGATTAACCTCTCTTAGATTGTGGGTTGTATAACACCTTCAAATCAGCTTCCATAAATACTTCCAGCTTGCATCATTTCGCTCATAGTCCTAGTGCGATGTCTCACAAGATCGTGTATTTCTCTCATCTCTTCCTTTAAGACATAATGGGTTTTCCTGGTATTTCTTCCCGCATCGGCATTTATCCCAAACTTCAAATCAAGTGGTAGTCAAAAATCACTGCCGTAAATTACCTTCGCGTTTTCATTTATTATTATATTTCATGTACTGCCGATCGATAGGCCATCAAGAAATAAGGTATGTGTGTGTCGAAATCTTTATGGAATATCCACAATTTTCCTTAGATGCTCTTCCAAGCTTCTGTTGAATCGCTCCAATATACCAACGAACTTTGGATGTTTATTACACAACAACATCTTTATTCAATGATATTAAGTATCTACGAATTAAACCGGGATTACCCTCATTTAAACAACGTGACAGCAGGACGGACCAGGCGAGAGCTGTTTCGATTATACTTTGTAAATCTCTTCAAAGCCTTCATTACCGGGAGTGAGATTCGAATAAATAAATTGTAAATTAAATTTGCTTCAAGTAAATGTTTTTGTACATTATCAGCAATGAGGGCAATCCCCACTTAATTCACACAAATAGATAACATTGGTAAATTCTTTGTATTTCTATAAGAACAAAGCAAATACCTATTGAAACCGCCGCGAACAAAAATGACAATTATAACAAATGATTACATACAAAGTATGTACTATGCAAAGAATAAAATATGCAAGGAAAGGCAATTGGGATAAGTTCACAACAACTAAGGCATGACGTGGCTGAATGCGTTTGTAACACCTCAACCATCGTTGGAGTGCGGGTTCAAATCCCACTCCAGGGAGAAACAACTGTCGCCTATCAGGCTACAGGCTGACGGCCCTCGCAACGGAATAACTTTCTCGGATTGCGGCATATATCACCGTAGTACCCTTCTTGCCCACACCTTCAGCATACGGAGTTCGGAGTTCTGGGTGGGGAGTGGTGCTGCGTGTTCGGAATCGTATCTTGTAGTGGCTGCTGGTGAGGAGACTGGATTGATCGTGGGACCGTTGCTTTCACGCGTACGACGTGTCGCGCCATCTCACGTCGTGTTACTTCCGACGCCCGTCGGTGACCTTCGCGGATGCCTTCATAGTCTTCCGAGAGGGTGAGAAGTTCCGCTAAACTTTTGAAATCTCGTCGGCGGATATGTCTCCGCATGGCTGTATCGAAATACCCTTTCAGCCGTTGCTCGTTACTGTAACCGGCGTGCCGCATCCAATTCTGTATCACCAGCACGTAATCCTTATATTCTCCCGTGCGTGTTGTCTTCGCTGTCGTATGTCGTCCTCTAGACGCTCAAAATATCTGGCTGGTAAGAAAAATCGTAGGAAGTCACGCTTGACCACGTCAATAAAGTTGTGGGAAAAATTTACTTTACTTTGCGGTGGTTAAGAACCTTCTCGCTTTTTGTACCCTCTGACACGAAAATGAGCTTCTTTTGAACTTGATTGTTCCTCTAATTACTTTCTTTGAGGTAGTCTAAATAAAACTGGATTTACGTTCTCTCCACAAACTCAATGTTGCATTCAACCTTGCCACTAGGTATGTTCACGTCTTAAAGAAATTGGATAATTTATCCACTTTGAGAAACTCCATTCTAGATCAGGAATTTTCCCCTATGAATAGTTAGTTTTACGACTTGCAGGATCCCTGCTCAGGCGCCAATGGTAACGAAGCTTTCCCCTGCCCCGACAGAAGCGTAGTGATGTTTTCTTGCGCCCGAGCCGAAACATACTGAGAGAGTCAAGAGTATTTGAAGTGCCACTCGCAAGTTTGGAAAAACATTTTCTCGGTACGGGATTATAAAAGTAAATAATGCTAACGGAGTTTCAGGTTCAATTTCTTTTCTACTGTGGAGTAAAGTTTTGCAGTCACATATTTCGGTAAAAAGTTCTGTTCCATCGAAATCTGTATTATAAAATTCACCCAAGTCCTTACAATTCCTTTCTAAGTCGTTATTATCCTTGTTTAACAAATTACCAACGTCTAAGAGAAATACAAATCTAAAATTAAGATTATTTATTAATGTAAATCTAGTATGTATTGGATACAATCGAGAACACTTTTAATAACACGAGAAATTTCACATTCTGCGGAAAGATCAACATCTTAAGCCGATTCTCCGGGCATTTTGCGGCGCCTTCTTACACGTTTAACTATATCAATATCCCATTTTTCACAAGACAGTGTCTCGAATTGTGGATAGTTTAGTCGCTAATGGTTTAAGATCATGATACGGTTCTCTAAAATTCATCCCCGGATCTTGTAATCTGATCTGCATACGATAAATCCTCCTTAAGATTTCATACCATAAATGAACTAATGGTATGAAACTACAATTTAGTATATTTTGCAACAGAACCGTAGCTTCGCTTCTGGTGTCACTTGCGGTGTTAGTGTCGTCTACTAATTGTTTTAACTATTCTACTACATTCTCGGACCCATCGACGATAACGCTAACCGCCTGTATTCTAGAGCTCCGTCATGTTTCAGATTCACGTTTGACAGTTTTTGTTAAACCTTTTGTTACTAATTCCCAGCGTAACGTTGAACTTGAGAAATAAAGACATTTGCTTTCAATTATTACACAACCTGTCGGAAGTGTTCCGGATATATGCATGCATTTTTTAGTATAGCATATTTTTTCGAGAAATCAGTATAATAAAAAGAGAAATTATCCAGGAAGTTATACTTTGCGGACTATTTCGCGCCCCCCTGTGAGTAGTGCCCGGGGTAAGATGCCACCTTGTCCCGCTCACCCCGCTAGTGTTCCAAGATGCTTCTTTAGTAACTGCTGTGGTTTACTCGCCGTGTCCAGGGTTCCATATAATAAATTTATACTTTGGGGCCCTTTTGCAAGTCGTAATTCACTTTAGTTAAACTTTTATATGTAACTGTATACTATTAATTCAATGTTTCCTTATACTTATGTAATATATGTATTTATTAAGCGAGACTTGCTCATATTGCTTTATACAATGGTTTTTGTTATTGATATTAGAGAAAAATTGCAAAGTTTACAAACGGCGATGGTTACTAGGGTATGTTTCTAAATTTCACCTCTTCATCAGCTAGCTTCTCGGGAGCTGAGTATTGAACTCGAAACTCCAACATTCATACTTCATACTGGCGTATGGCTGAGTGCACTCAAAAAAAAAGTATAACGATAAATATTATAAAAAGTATAATTAAAAGTATCAATTTTGTATATTGACTATTGATTTGCCCATGGAAAATATTTGTTTCGCTCTTAAAATGTATCAAAATGATACCTGTATAAATTTCTTAGTTTCATTATGATATCATTTAATACTAGATTGATTATAAAATGCATTACATTTGTATGTAGTCTATTAACTTGACAAATACAAGTATAAAACCAATATTCATCCATTCAAATGCATAAACAACAAGTAAGGAAGGCTAAGTTCGGGTGTAACCGAACACTACACAGTCAGTTGAGAGCTATGGAGGGGAAAATCACCGTGCAGGAAAATGAACCTAGGGTAACCCTGGAATGTGTTTGTACGATATGGGTATCAAATGAAAGGTCTTAATGAGTATTTTAAAATGGAGTGGACCTTAATTCTATAGGTGGATGCCTATTCGAGATATCGCCATAAAGGTGGACCAGGGGTGACTCTAGAATGCGTTTGTACAATACGGGTATCAAACGAAAGGTGATAATGAGTATTTTAAAAGGGAGTGGGCCTTAGTTCTACAGGTGGACACCTTTTCGAGATATCGCCATAAAGGTGGACCAGGGGTGATTCTATAATGTGTTTGTACGATATGGGTATCAAATGAAAAGTGTGGTAATGAGTATTTTAAAAGGGAGTGGGCCTTGGTTCTATATGTGGACGTCTTTTCGAGATATCGCCATAAAGGTGGACCAGGGGTGAATCTAGAATGTGTTTGTACGATATGGGTATCAAATGAAAGGTGGTAATGAGTATTTTAAAAGGGAGTGGGTCTTAGTTCTATATGTGGACGCCTTTTCCAGATATCGCTATAAAGGTGGACCAGGGGTGACTCTAGAATGTGTTTGTAGGATAAGGGTATCAAATGAAAGGTGTTAATGGGTATTTTAAAATGGGATGGGCCTTAGTTCTATAGGTGGACGCCTTTTCGAGATATCGCCATAAAGGTGGACCAGGGGTGACTCTAGAATGCGTTTGTATAATATGGGCATCAAACGAAAGGTGATAATGAGTATTTTAAAAGGGAGTGGGCCTTAGTTCTATAAGTGGACGCCTTTTCGAGATATCGCCATAACGGTGGACCAGGGGTGACTCTAGAATGCGCTTGTACAATAAGGGTATCAAATTAAAGGTTCTAATGAGGATTTTAAAAGGGAGTGGTGGTAATTGTATATGTGAAGGTGTTTTCGAGATATCGACCAAAATGTGGACCAGGGTGACCCAGAAAATCATCTGTCGGGTACCGCTAATTTGTTTATATGTGTAATACCACGAACAGTATTCCTGCCATGATTCCAAGGGCATTTGATTTCGCCCTGCAGAACTTTTTCATTTTCTTCTACTTAATATGGTAGGTGTCACACCCATTTTACAAAGTTTTTTTCTAAAGTTATATTTTGCGTCAATAAACCAATCCAATTACCATTTACCAATACAAATTGACTTCAGGTAATTAATTAACTGAGTTTAGTAAAGATATATGTCGATTTATGCTCAAGTTATCGTGTTAACGGCCGAGCGGAAGGACAGACGATCGACTGTGTATAAAAACTGGGCGTGGCTTCAACCGATTTCGCCCTTTTTCACAAAAAACAGTTATCGTCCTAGAATCTAAGCCCCTACAAAATTTCACAAGGATTGGTAAATTTTTATTCGATTTATGGCATTAAAAGTATCCTAAACAAATTAAATGAAAAAGGACGGAGCCACGCCCATTTTGAAATTTTCTTTTATTTTTGTATTTTGTTGCACCGTATCATTACTGGAGTTGAATGTTGACATAATATACTTATATACTCTAAATATATTAGCTTTTTTTAAATTTGACTTTAAAATTTTTTTTTAAGAGTGGGCGTGGTCTTTTCCGATTTTCAAATTTTTATTAAGCATACATATAGTAATAGGAGTAACGTTCCTGCCAAATTTCATCATGATATCTTCAACGACAGCCAAATTACAGCTTGCAAAACTTCTAAATTACCTTCTTTTAAAGGTGGGCGGTGCTACGCCCATTGTCCAAAATTTCACTAATTTTCTATTTTGCGTCATAAGTTCAACTCACCTACCCAGTTTCATGGTTTTATCCGTGTTTGGTAATGAATTATCGCACTTTTTCGATTTTTCGAAATTTTCGATACCGAAAAAGTGGGCGGTGTTATAGTCCGATATCGTTCATTTTAAATAGCGATCTGAGATGAGTGCCCAGGAACCTACCTACAAAATTTCATCAAGATACCTCGAAATTTACTCAAGTTATCGTGTTAACGGACGGACGGACGGACATGGCTCAATCAAATTTTTTTTCGATACTGATGATTTTGATATATGGAAGTCTATATCTATCTCGATTCCTTTATACCTGTACAACCAACCGTTATCCAATCAAAGTAAATATAATCTGTGAGCTCTGCTCAACTGAGTATAAAAATATCAAATTTATACTGTCAACGCATTATTATGCAAGTATTATTGTTCGAAAATTCGAAAAGCGACTCTCGTTCGTAAGACGAAAGCTTGTCGTGCCTAATTATTTGCGGTTTGTTGGCGTGAATAGTTGTTAATATTATTAAATATTTGATCACTTTAGTAAAACCAAAGAGGATAAATACAATAAGAGCCGTCACTCGTTATTTTTTTGGCATTTACTCGATGTATACTGAGAGGTAGTCGCTACTTTTTTTTTGGGCGAGATGTTTATAAATGTCTTCTATACATTTTCGTGGGGTATTTGTGTTTATTTTTCGACTGTATTTAATTATTTTATTTAATTCTCTTTCCAAAGATCACAGTTGCACAAGGGGCCTACACGGCATGGATAAATGCGAGACAATTAAAAATGTCCCTCTCAGAAAACATTCGGCATCAATTTTTTTAATTTCCATCGAGATAATCGCCACAAAATGACGAGTGACGGCTCTTGTTGTATTTATCCTCTTTGGTAAAACGATTACAACTTTATTTTTACAAATAAATTGTGATATTGGTATGTGCATATGATTAAAACAAAAGAAATGCTTGTTTGCTGCAACAATTACATCGAGTTATAAGTATGTACATACATATGTATGTACATAAACGTCGATTGCATGTTAAAGCAAGTTGCGCTTACTTTTTTGGTAATTATGTGTGCATAATTCTACAAGTACTTTTCCATTTTATACTTTTATTTTAGAGCTATACTCAAATTATTAAATACCTAATACAGCGGCTTGTATCAACGGTAAAAAAATGGATGACATTTTTGAAGGAGCTACAATGGAAATTGCAGAAGTCGCAGAGCAACTGGTGGTAGGGTAGAGGGGGGAGGCTTCGACAGGTTAAGAGAAAATGATTTTTTTAGAGAAACTAGAATGAGAAATAGATAACTCCTTTCATAATTACTGATGCCATGTATGTTTATGACACTTCGGATTTGTGGTTAATATTCCACATGCTTTTTTTTTCTAAGTTATAATCAAATAACCAAAAACAAATAATATGACGAAACCTCCCTTTTTCGGGGAGGCTTCGTCAGTCATCTGGGTGGCTTCGACATTGGGTGGGAGGTTTCGACATTTATCAAATATAGCAATTTAACCAGCAAAACAAAAAAAAAGGATGTTGGAAAAAACCCTAAGTACGATTTTTAATTCATATTTGATGTTATTTATTTCAATACAGTAACAAATTTTTCGAACAAAAACATACAAAATTTAAGCGAAAAATAAAGTATAACTGCACTTTTAACGAATATCTAAATTTGAAAAATCAAAGTTAAAAATAAACTTGCTTTGCGCACGTGAAGTTCCTGGTGGATGTTCAGTTGCGGGCAATATACTTATTATATCCTGCTTTGAAACCAAGTGTATGTCTTCTACAATCGGTTCATAGAAATATTGGGTTTTATTTTGATGTCTGAGGAATTTCGCGACGCACGTCGAATTTTCAATTTCCACGACTACACCAGTGTAAAAGAAATTTGTTTTGTTAGTGAACATAATAACAAAAACAAAAACGAATCGTCTAGCCAAGTCATACGTCAATCCATGATGAAGATTTGAACATTTCTTGAAGTAAACCGTTAAGTCTTTTTCCTGGGCATCTGTAAGTACTTGATTGGAAGAAAACTTCGACTGATAATCTTTAACAGTTCCCATATTTGTTTGCTCTTTTGAAATTCGAGATATTAGTGTTGTCCGCTCCATGTTATATTTCCGAGCAGCGCTTGATGGGGTTTCTTTTTTTTGTTTTATCTCCTCGATGGCTTTTTTCATTTTGCCTTCGTTGATGATCTTTTCAGGGAACTTTCTTTTGTAGATATTTGGCATCTTGATGCCTGTAAAATATTACTTGCTAAGTAAAAACTTTGTCGAAGGCTCCCAAAATATATTGTCGAACCCTTCTCCGTGCACTTATTTCAGATTTTTCGCCCCAAAATATACATCTTAGTGTTATTGAAAAAGTCTTTAAAAGCAATAAATCTTAATTTTATTGCACAAAGAAAGTTCGATCGGTGCGGACGTGTTTATTTTTGCTCCGCAGTTTTTGTGTGTATTCCTGGTTATCTTTATGTTTTTTTCCAAAGTGGATCTGGGAATGGTCTTTAATCCTCAATTAATAAATGATTTGAGTTAGTGACTGGAATCTTGTTCCAAAGTATATACTTACTATAATTTATCTACAAATGATAAATGCAAAAATAACTAATCTTTGCTTATTATTAAATTTTTTACTATGCCGTGTGTGTGCGGTCAAAAGGTTGATCGTGGTCAGCCGAAAGTATGTTGTGCGAAGTGCAATGACCTCTTCCACTTAAAGTGTGTGAACATATCATCGACTGATCTCGAATTTCTTCTCGCATCAAACATACATTTTTTCTGTAAATCTTGTACGGCAGAGCGGCGCGCCTCTATACGTAGTCCGCCACCAAACTCTCTCTCTATTGCCGTAAACAGTATCGGTAACAATATGAGTGCAAGTGAAAATATAAGTAACCAACAACTACTTTTGCTTGACTTTTCTAAAAATATTGAGGCGTTACGCGCTGAAAATGCTCTCATTCTCACTACAATGAATGCGTTAAAAGACGATAACATTAAACTTTCGCAAAAGCGAGATGCTCTATTTGCTGAAGTTCGCTCTCTAAAATCCTCGATTGTTGATAAAATCACAGAAATCTCTACTTTATCATTGGAACTAAAGAATGTGCATAGTGTTGTTGCTGCTTTTGCCAATGGGCAAAAATCAACTCGTGCTGGTTCTTTACAAAAAGATGACAATAAAGAATTGGCTGAAAGAACAAAGAAGCCAACCAATAACAACAAAGACAATAAATCTGATGCGAGTGCAAAATCAATGCAGGCTGAATTGTCCAATAAAACAAAGCATCCAAGCACTAAAAACAAAGACAATGACATGCTCTCGGGTGCAAAAACAACGCAGTCTGTAAATAAATCGGCAACTAACAAGGTCTCGGCCTCTAAAGCTAAACAATTAGCTAATATAGCTAAACAAAATGCAAATACCAATTCGGCTGCAACAACAAATCAGCCTCTAATTGATTTGTCTTTGACAAACTCAACCAGTAGTGACTCTCAATCGCCTGCCATGCAAAGCAATAACACTATGACTGCAAAAAATGTGATGCCGTTGAAGTCTTCCAGTGAAACTGTGCCTACTAATGCTGACGTCACTATTATGGTGAAAGGTAATAATAAACAATCTGCATCTGATGACGTTGCTTCTGCCAGTGAGACCGTGCCTACTTGTGCTGGCGTCACTATTATGGATAAAGGCAACAATAAGCAATCTACATCTGATGACGTAACTTTTGAAATTAAGACAAACAAATCCAAGGAGGCTGCTCCTATCGTTGTAGGCAGTAATGTAAATGCTGATCTTAATCTAGCTGTTCGCCTAAAATGGTTACATTTATCCTCATTCAAGCCGTCAGTTAATGCAAGTGATATCATCAGTTATGTATCAAAAAATGCAAATATTTCGCCATCTCTTATTCATTGTTATAAGTTAGTAAAGAAAAACACAGATTCTAGCTCGTTAGTAAGATGCAATTTTAAACTTGGGGTCTCGACTTCAATCTATAGTAAATTACTAGACTCTTCTATATGGCCAACTGATGTTAAAGTAAAGCCGTTTCGTTTTTTTCAAAAGGGCAAAGGCCAAACGCTCAACCCCTAGTAAATAATCCGCAAAATTCAATTTTTAATAATGTAAATATTTACTACCAAAATATCTCGGGGATGAGAACTAAAGCTAAGGATATTTTCTTAGTCACTTCGCGCTGTGAATATGATGTGTATGTCATAGTTGAGACCTGGCTCAACAATGATTTCTTTGACGCAGAATTTTTTGATACTACTTTGTTTCATACCTATCGTAAGGATAGGGATCCAATCAAAACGGGATGCCAAAGAGGTGGCGGGGTACTAATTGCCATAAGACGTACCCTCCTTTCTTCTTTCGTTCAGCTCCCCAATACTGACTCGCTACTGAACCAAATGTGTGTCTCTATTTGTGGGCTGTTTGGAAAGCTGTTTATTTGTGTTTCGTATATTCCGCCTTGTAGTAATGAGTCTCTGTACTGCGCGCATGTGAATAATATTTTTGAAGTTTACGAAAAAAATGTAAACAGTCATTTTTGCGTTTTGGGTGATTTTAATATGAACAGGGTTGTTTGGTCAAAATTGCTAAATGACAATCTATTAACACCTATGAATGTCAATCATCAACATGAAATATATTTTTTAGATACTCTTTTTAGTGCCAACTTTGTTCAGATTAATTCATTTGTGAACCAGCTAAATAAAATACTGGATCTTATTTTTGTCGATGAAAATTTAATTTCTCACTTATCTGAGTGTCAATTTCCTATCTGCAAATCGGACATGCATCACGTACCCTTATCTTTATTATTAAAATTCATTGAATTTGTACCTAACAACAATACCACTCAAAATACTCCCTCCTACAATTTCAAAGATGCAAATTTTGATGCATTCAATTCGAGTATTGCTGAAATTGACTGGAAGTCCATTTTCTAAAAATGCCTCTGAATGCTTTGAAATTTTTCTGCTGCAGTTATCTGATATATTTAGTAGAAATCTCCCCCTTCTTCGAAGCAAAATACATAAATTACCCTGGTACAATACCAGGTTAAAAAAGCTTAAAAATCTTAGAAATAAGTATTTTAAGTTGTACAAAGCAACCAACGACTTTTCATTTAGAGATCGATATTTATTATACATGAATCAGTTCAATGTGCTTGATAAGTTTTTATATAATAAATACATCTCCCGTTTCGAAGAAGAGTTAAAGCAAAATCCCAAGGCCTTTTGGAACTTTGTCCGTACAAAAAAAGGTTGCTCCAATATTCCAACCTCTGTCAATTTTAATGGCATTAGTTCAAACAGTTTAGTGGAAACAGTGAACCTTTTTGCTGATTTTTTCAAATCTAATTTTGTTGTTGACTCTAATATTTCTGATGTTAGGGTTGGTTCTGATACAGCTAATTCCTTGGACTTTGGCTCATTATTGGTATCGGAATCAGATATTATTATTGGCATCTCATCCCTACAATCTTCTTTAAAAAAAGATATTGATGGGCTGTCTTCTTTTTTGGTTAAAAAATGTAGTAGTTCGCTATGCGTGCCGTTGTGCCATATCTTTAATGTGTCATTGTCCACTGGCGTTTTCATTGATCGATGGAAATTGGCTTCTATTACTCCAATCTTCAAGTCTGGAAATAAGAGCGAGGTAGCAAACTACAGGCCAATCTCTAAACTATCAACCTGTTTGAGAAAGTAGTAAAGGAGAAGTTTGCTTTTGCTATTAAAGGAATAATCGATCCATGTCAGCATGGGTTTGTTGCGTGTCGTTCAACAGTGACAAACTTAGCGGTTTTTTCGCAATACTGTGTTTCTGCTTTTAAGGATGGGTATCAAGTTGATACTATATATACAGATTTCTCTAAGGCGTTTGATACAGTGTCCCCCAAGATACTTCTTCAGAAACTTGAGTACATTGGTTTCCATTCAGCTTTTCTGTCATGGTTAAAGTCATACCTGACAAACCGAATTTTATTTGTTGAAATCGAAAATATGAGGTCGTATGAGTTCTTGGCAACCTCTGGGGTGCCACAAGGTAGTATTCTCGGTCCAATCTTATTTGTTATCTTCATTAATGACGTCGGCTTATATTTAAAGCATTCAAATTATTTACTTTATGCTGATGATTTAAAACTGTTTAGGCGTATCACCACTGTATCTGATGCATTGCTCCTACAGAGAGATTTGGATGCTCTTAATGTGTGGGCTTTTAATAATCATCTGAGACTTAACAGTAGCAAATGTTGGCATATAACGTTTTCTAGATCTACAAGTGCGCTTACGTCAACATACTATATCGCTAATACATATCTTGCCTCGGTCAAAGAATTTCGTGATCTTGGTGTCATTTTCGACTCTTCGTTCACTTTCGTTAACCATGTTAACTATCTTATACCAAAAGCGTATGCTAATTTAGCTTTTTTACGGCGTTATGCGAAGGATTTTAAGGACCCATACACTAGGAGTATATTGTATAATTCATTAGTGCGATCTAAATTAGAGTACGCCTTTATCATATGGAATCCCATTTACAGCACATACTCTGCTAGAATTGAAAGGGTTCAACGTAAATTCATTCGATTCGCCCTCCTACCCCTTCATTTTGTTAATCCCCTACCACCTTATATAAACAGGTGCATGCTTATAAATGTTATGCCACTGCATGTCAGACGCTCAGTACAACATTTAATGTTTATTTACGATATTATCTCTGGTACTATTGATTGCTCAGCTCTGTTGGAGCAGTTAAATTTTCTAGTTCCTAGTAGATCTCTACGCTCTCATAATATATTCTACGGTGAAGTTCTGAGAACCAATTACCTTAGCTTTGCCCCTCTCACAAGAGGTCTCGAAGAGTTTAATAAAATTTCCAGAATGCTAAATCTTGACTTTGCAATGCCCAGGCCTTTGTTTAAGTTACGGATTGAGTCCTACTATCGAGACAATTTATCTCATCCTTGAATTAATTATTTTTAGTTGCTTAGTTTTAAGTTAATTTGCAAACTTGTAAATCTAGTCAGTAAGGTTTCTGCCATTGACACAATAAATATGAATATGAATATGAATATGAATATTAATGGGCAGAAAACTCATGTTATATATTCTATATTGTACACTTTAGATGCGAATACTTACCAGCAATTTTTACATCAACACTTTTCAAAAATAAAAAATCTCGTCTGCATACTATCGCCGTTTAAAAAGCACTGAATAGCTTTCATGACAGCGTCACACTCACTCAATTTGGTTACTGTTTATTGGTGGAATAAGAACAATGGCAGTAATAACGGCGGTCAAATTTGAAAAAGTCGAAGCCTCCCTCAAGTCGAAGCCCCCCCTTCTTACTTACTTACTTAATTGGCGCTTAACCATCTAAACGGTTATGGCCGTCCAACAAGGCGCGCCAGTCGCTCCTTCGCTCCGCCAACCGGCGCCAATTGGTCACACCAAGGGAGTTTAAATCGTTTTCCACCTGGTCCTTCCAACGGAGGGGGGGGGCCGCACTCTACCTCTGCTTCCATAGGCGGGTTCCGATAGAAACACTTTCTTGGCCGGAGCATCATCTTTCATTCGCATAACATGGCCTAGTCAGCGCAGCCGCTGCGCTTTAATTCGCTGGACTATGTTGATGTCTGCGTATAGCTCGTACAGCTCATCATTAAATCTTCTTCGGTACTCGCCATCGCCAATGCGTAGAGGTCCATAAATCTTTCGAAGAACTTTTCTCTCGAACACCCCAAAGCCGCTTCATCTGCTGTTGTCATGGTCCATGCTTCTGCCCCATATAGCAGGACGGGTACGATAAGTGACTTGTAGAGTACGATTTTCGTTCGCCAAGAGAGGACTTTACTTTTCAATTGCCTACCTAGTCCAAAGTAGCATTTATTGGCAAGATTGATTCTTCGCTGGATTTCAGTGCTGATGTTGTTGCTAGTGTTGATGCTGGTTCCCAAATAAATTAAGTCTTTTACTATTTCGAAATTATGGCTGCCAACAGTATCGTGGTTGCCAAGGCGCATATGCGCTGACTCTTTGCTCGATGACAGCAGGTACTTCGTTTTGTCCTCATTCACCATCAAACCCATCTTTACCGCTTCTTTTTCCAGCTTGGAGTAAGCAGAACTAACAGCGGGGGTGTTTAAGCCGATGATGTCAATGTCATCAGCATATGTCAGTAATTGCACGCTTTTATAGTATATTGTTCCAGTGCGGTTAAGTTCTGCAGCTAGTATAATTTTCTCCAGCATCAAATTAATGAAATCGCACGATAGGTGGTCACCCTGTCTGAAACCTCGTTTAGTTTCGAACGGCTCGGAGAGGTCCTTCCCAATTCTGACTAAGCTGATGGTGTTGCTCAACGTCATTTTGCACAGCCGTATAAGTTTTGCGGGGAAACCAAATTCAGACATAGCGGCATATAGGCAGCTCCTTTTCGTGCTGTCGAAGGCGGCTTTAAAGTCGACGAAGAGGTGATGTGTGTCGATTCTCTTTTCACGGGTTTTTTCCAAGATTTGGCGCATTGTGAAAATCTGGTCGATGGTAGATTTACCAGGTCTGAAGCCGCACTGATAAGGTCCAATCAGCTGGTTCACGGTGGGCTTCAATCTTTCGCACAATACACTTGAAAGGACCTTATATGCGATATTAAGAAGGCTGATTCCACGATACATAGTTGGTGCATTTTGCAGTATCCCCCTTCTTGTGGACTGGGCAAAGAACACTTAGATTCCAATCGTCGGGCATGCTTTCGTCCGCCCATATTTTGCTAAGAAGCTGCTGCATGCGCCTTACCAACTCCTCGCCGCCGAACTTGAATAGCTCCGCAGGCAATCCATCAGCGCCCACGGCCTTGTTGTTTGTCAATCTGGTTATTGCTATTCTAACTTCGTCATAATCGGGCGGGGGGACATATATTCCATCATCGTCGATTGCGGGATCGGGTTCTTCATCTCTGCGCGGTGAATTGCTGCCTCCATTTAGGAGAGCAGAGAAGTGTTCCCTCCATAATCTAAGCACTCTCTGGACATCAGTTACAAGGTCGCCGTTTTCATTCCTACAGGAGTTTGCCCCGGTCTTAAAACCTTCCGTCTGTCGCCGTATTTTTTGGTAGAATTTTCGGGCGTTATTCCTGGTGGCTAGCAGCTCAAGCTCCTCACACTCACGCTTTTCTGCTTCTACTTTTTTCTTCCTGAAAAGGCGTCTCGCTTCCCTTTTCTACTCACGATAGCGTTCACACACTCCTCTTGTCGCGCTCGCTTTTAACGTAGCCCTGTAGGCAGCGTCTTTTCTTTCGGTTGCAACGCGGCATTCTTCATCATACCAGTTGTTTTTTCGTGGCCGCCGGTAACCAATTTTTTCCTCGGCGGCGGTACGAAGTGCTTTGGAGATATGCTCCCACTGCTCCTGTATTCCTTCAGGATGAGTTATGCCCTCAGAGAGCAGGTGTGAGAGTCGAGTTGCGAAATCATTGGCAGTCTGTTGTGATTGAAGCTTTTCGACGTCTAGCTTTCCTTGTGTTTTTTGTTCCTTGTTTTTAGCCGCGTTGAGGCGGGTGCGTATTTTGGCTGCAACGAGATAATGGTCCGAATCGATGTTAGGTCCTCGGATCGTGCGCACATCTAAAACACTGGAGGCATGCCGTCCGTCTATCACAACGTGATCGATCTGATTGCGAGTATTTCGATCAGGAGACAACCATGTAGCTTGATGTATCTTTTTATGCATGAACCTCGTGCTTGATATGACCATGTTTCGAGCACCGGCAAAGTCAATCAGCCTCAGTCCGTTAGGAGAAGTTTCATTGTGTAGGCTGAACTTTCCGACTGTAGGGCCAAAAATACCTTCTTTGCCCACCCTGGCGTTAAAGTCGCCAAGCACGACTTTTATATCATGACGGGGGCAGTGCTCGTATGTGCGTTCTAATTGTTCATAAAAAGTGTCTTTCACCTCATCGTCTTTCTCCTCTGTCGGCGCATGGGTGCAGATGAATGATATATTAAAAAATTTTGCTTTTATTCGGATAGCGGCGAGACGCTCGTCCACAGGCGTGAACGCCAGCACTTGGCGACAAAGTCTCTCTCCCTCCACGAATCCGACGCCGAAACTGCGCTTATTCGCATGGCCACTCCAATATATGTCACAATTTTTGATCTTTTTTCATCCTTGCTTCGTCCAACGCATTTCTTGGATGGCGGTGATGTCAGATTTTGCTTTGACGAGGACATCAACCAGCCGGGCATCTGCACCAATCCCATTCAGGGAGCGGACGTTCCAGGTGCATGCCCTCAATTCATTGTCCTTCAAACGTTTGCCATGGTCGTCATCAATAGAGAGTGTATTTATCCGAGGCTTGTTGTTATATTTCATTGGAGTATGGTTTTACGTGGCGGGTCCCAAGCCCAGCGCACAACCCGCTCAGCGGGGGTGAAAATATTACTTGGCATGTTTATATAGCGAGCCGCTTGCTCCAAGACAGACGCCCGCTTGCAGCCGCACCTAGAGGTGTACAGACGCTGCCGATGAGATCTCCCCGGCTAGCCCTTAAACCGATTATATCAGAGTGGCCTAGCCAGGTTGTCGCCTTCTCACATTAGCTCACCGCTAAACGGGTGTTTAGCGGCTACCCAGAGGATACTTGGCCGCAAGCGACCGGCAGTAGTGAGCTGCTTGAACCGCATGCAAAAGAATCGCTCTGGCCATTCCCAGGTGAATGGCGGTCAGAAGCTTTCCCCACTTTCGTGGACTTCTACACACGGCCTCCCCCTTCTACCCTATCAAATTATGATGCTCTTTTTAATTTCATACAGGAAAACAACCTCGACATGATTTGCTATACTAATTTAATAGGTAAGTTTGCAAATGTTTCGTATAATTAAGGTTTTATCTAATAGATTTTATTATTATATCAGAATGCGGGTACACATTTGAAAGACTAAAGTATATAGAAAAAGATGATATTAATGTAATTTTTCCAAACCGGGGACAAATTGCTCTACGTTCCGAATTCACGGTTAAGTTATTTCAATGGAAGGCCAGTCAAGTAAGCAATTTACCAATGTCAATGTAGTTAAAAAACAATAAGCGATGTTTCATATTGTTTGTTTTAAAGGGTCCATCTGGAAACAGTTCTAAGGTTTGTGTTGGTATCATTTTAGAAGACGGCGCACCCCCTTATTTTTATGCATTGTCCAGAGGGGTATCAAAAGACGTGGTGGTTGTTGTATTTTGTTACCGGCTATTTTGGACCGGCTGAGGGTTATTTTTTTTTTCAAGCTGCCGAAGGCCGACAATGCGGAAAGGTATTCCGCGCAGAAATACTATGGATCCGACGCCCGCTTTCGGATTGACCCAAACGCGTCTTTTGATACCCATCTCGATCATTTTCCATAAAAATTAAAGGGTCCATGCACCGTCTTGTTACCTCATTATAAGCACGTCAAGTTGAATTAGGCTTAGCATGAACCCCTGCTGTCATTTGAAGGTTCCAGGTTACCAGTATTAATTATGTTTGGTAACATTTTTATTTAATAATTGAGTTTTGAATTGTATACGTAGGAAGCAAACAAAATACTGCAGTCATCCGAAATTGGTAAAGAAATAATTAAACAATATACAATCAAAAATTTTTTGACAGAAGAGAATAGACGCAAAATTGTGCAAATTATTTCTGAACACTTTTATGTGCCTGCTACAGCAAGTTATTCTACACTAGAACTATCAGAAATTGAGAAACTTGCTGATGAGATTGTAAGAATGTTTCCAACAGAGTGTAAATATGTTTATTATATGGGACGAAAAAATGGTAAAAGTGCTAATCCAAGCGGTATTCTTTATAATAAGCTTCACAACCATCATCGAAAAAGAAAAATTGTGTCAGAATCGAAAAGTATTCATAGTGATGAAGCGCAAGAACAAACTCCCATTAATGCGGACATATTGGACTATGTAAATAAACCTAAATTCTATACTGGTTCAGAGGAAGATACTCTTGAATTGTGGGAAGCCACATATATATATCGCATTCAATTTATAAAGCGCACGACGTCATTAGTGTCTGTCATTGAAGAGTTTCCCTTATACAAACAAGCCATGGGATACGAATTTGTAAGCTAGTTTTTATATTAATAACACTAGTTTACATATCGACTCAGTAGTTTATATATCTTAGAATTTATTTCAAGATAGAATTTGTTTTAAGTACTTTTGTTTTATCTATATTTATATAAATTAAAAGTCAATTAAGTAAGTAAGTAAGTAAATGTCAATAGCTTTAATATTAAATAAATTTCAGATCGAAGAAGATTTTAAAGAGCTTTACCCTGAAAAGCAATATATGATTACATCCAAATGGTCTGAAACTTTACCAAAGCTTACATTACACGACGAGAAGTATGTAAAAGATAGGTAGGTAGGTTGAACTGGCCGGTCCATGAGGACCTCACATAGACTGATTGAGTCCGTAGTGTTACCAGAAGTTTGTTTTAACGACCAAACTGAAAAACCCTATCAAAAACCAGGACCTATGTTATAAAATAACTCCGTCCTCTTAGCAAATACTAGAAGCTTCCTAGGACTTAAGCCACTTGCTGCTTCTAGATCTGACAGCTGTATCACTCCTAATAGCTGGAGTTTAGCCTGGCAAGTGCAGGGCACGAGCACAGAACGTGCTCGATCGTTTCCTCCTCCAACCCGCACTTCCTACATCTGCTATCACTGACCAAGCCTAGTTTAAAGGCATGTGACGCCAGAAGGCAGTGTCCAGTCAGAATACCCGTCATGAGTCTACAGTCCTCTCTTTTTAATGATAGGAGCAACTGTGTTAATCTAAGGTTGTAAGACCTACACATAATCTTCGACACTTTACAGTCCCGCGCTTGAACCCACGTCTTTCCCGCTTGGTCGATCATGTGCACCTCTCGCCTTCGATTAATCTCGCCCAATCTAATTGGGACATCTACGGAGCAAGCTTCAAGGCATACACCCTTTTTAGCTAGTTCATCCGCTTTTTCATTCCCATCTATTCCCATATGCCCTGGGACCCAATATAGATATATGCTTCTGCCTGTCCCGATTCTCTCCAGAGACTGCTTACACTCTAACACGCATTTAGATGCTGTGCTATGCGAGATTATTGCCTTAATTGCTGCTTGACTGTCAATATAAAAGTTAACACGGTTGCAGCTTAAGCTATTCTCTTCCAGGGTTTCTACTGCTTTGGTTACGGCTAATATTTCCGCTTGGAAAACGCTACAGTAATCCGGCAGCCTGTAGGATCTACTTATTTCCGGATCAGCGCAGTATACCGCAGACCCTACTCCTTCCACTACTTTGGAACCATCGGTGTACACATGTATCGCCTCGTCCGCCATTTGCGCACCCTTGCGCCAACCGTCCACCGCTATTGTGGCCTTAAGATCTCCCTCGAAGCGCAGATAGGGAATCATGTAGTCTGTTCGTCTTGTGATTGATGACGCTATACTAATATGGCCATATGGTCGGCGCTCAAGCTGCCCCGAAGCACAGAGCCTGGTTGCGGTCGTTAACGCTTTGTTCTTTGCTACCAGGTCTACAGGTGGGATGTGCAAAATGGCATACAGTGCAGCCGTCGGGGTTGTTTTCAGGGCTCCCGTAATGCTAAGCATCGATAGTCTGCATACCCCCTCTAATTTTTTGAGTTATGTTGTTTTTTGTGTGGCTTTCCACCAAACAAGAACTCCATAGTATAGAATAGGGCTTACAATCGCTGTAAAAACCCAATGAGAAAGAGAGGGCGATAGGCCCCACGTACACCCCAGCATTCTTTTACATGCGTAGAGTGCCGTTGAGGCCTTCTTGACCCTCTCCTCCACGTTGAGCTTCCATGACAGCTTACTGTCTAGGATGATTCCTAAATATTTTGTGCAAGGTTTCTCCTGTAAGGTCACCCCTCCTAACTTAGGCCTGGTCCAATTTGGGACCTTGTACCTCTTTGTAAACAAGACCATATCCGTCTTCTCCGCATTGACTTTCAACCCAACATTAGATGCCCAGGTATGAATATCGCGAAGCGCCCGATCCATCAAAGAACTAATCGTTGGAAGGCACTTTCCACTTATGACAATTGCAACGTCATCTGCGTAAGCCGTAAGTTTTACGGGTCCCTCATCGAATTGCCTGAGCAGTTGGTTGATGACCAGCGTCCACAGCAGAGGTGATAGCACCCCTCCCTGCGGCGTGCCCCTGTCCACTGATTTCGTGGCCTCGTACAATCCCCATTGTGATGTAATCTTTCTGCAATTTAACACGCAGCCCATGTAAAAGATAAGTACTATCGAAAAATTTTTACTTCGGCAAAAAGTGTGATCGATACAAGTAAGTCTCATATATTTAAACATTTATTTAAATAAATGACTAATTTATTATTTTTTTTAGACTCGAAATACTACATTTATTTCATCCTACTGCACACCATTTTAAAACCAACGCACAGATATGTAATTAAGGAAGGCGATTTAAAATTGCATCGGAAAGCTACCATACAAAATTCTGTCAACAGCTGTATTTTACACATAATATCAATAAATGATTTGCAGAATCAAAGAGAATTACGCAGAAATAAGTGTATAAAGTCTATCTCTCTAATACAGCCATTTTTAATTGTAGTTGGTTTTGATGTTATGAACTTGACTGATTTTTTTGTAAGTTTTGGCTACCACGAATTTAAATTCAGCTCGTTTGTAATTGCTTTAGATATTTGCTTTAAAATTTTTTCAAATATTTTCGTTGAAATATCCAGATGAGTCTAATCAGGTATGGCGTTTCCTTCAGTATTACTTTTATGAAATTTCAACTCCTTATGACGTTAAGAAGCCATGTGTAACTAATTTCATAAAAAATTTGAACAATCATATTTAAATATAATAATATTATTCAGACATATTTTACTAAAGATAAAATGTTTTGCTTTAAATGCCAAAAATATTTTGCAATCCTAACAGCTTTATACTCCCATTTCAAATCATATCATGATTTAAAGGAAGTAGATATTATAAATGTACCTTCAATAATTGTAATCAAGAGTATACCAGCTTCACGAGATTTAAAATACACATTAAAAGACATACTAATTTGAAATCATTTCAAACTACAAACATTGTATCAAATATTAAAGAGAATTCTGAAATTAGTCTTAAAGAGAAACTTATGTTTAATATTGAAAAATCTGTTAACAATTTACATGAAAAAATGTACTTCTATAAAAAATCAGAAACACATATTGACAGCTCAATTGATTGTATTGAAAAATATGTTGAATACGTTTGTTTATACAGCAAAATATACAAACTATAAATACTTCTATTGTAGAGGCTTTTAAGCAAATATTTTTAAAAATTATTCCTGAAAAACTTCATGCCAAAACAAAATTATTCATAAATTTTCGCTCAAATCCTTTTCGCAATATAGACACCGAACACAAGTTGTTTAGAAACCTTGTCCTCAGTAAACATTTTGCGAAACCGATTCCTTTTAATGTAAATAACGAAAATACCGAGATACGGGAAAATAACAAACAACATTAGGGCCAGCCAATATTAAAGGATGCCTAATGCCTATTGAGTTTCAAATACAGACATTTTTTGAACTACCCAATGTCTTAGATGAAACTTTGGAGAATATGAAAAGGCTCAAAAATGAGTTAAAAATAACGCATTACGTGAACTCCGAATCTTTCAAGCGAAAATTGTGTAATTTTGAAAAAAAATTGTAATTCCCATCAACTTGTTTATTGATGGATTTGAAGTCAATAATCCACTAAGTAGTCATCTAACTTTGATCACGTATGTGGGGTTTATTATACGTTTCCTGTAATACCCCAGCATTTGTTATCAAAATTTAATGATATATTTGTAGCAGCCTATTTTAAAAGTGTCCATAAAAAAAACTTTGGAAATGATTCATTCTTACAACCTTTGTTAAATACTTTAAAAAATCTGGAAGAAAAAGGCTTAAATATAAACACAGGAACCGGAAGTAGAAAAATATATTTTGTATTAGCTAACATTCTGGGAGATAATTTAGGACTTAACGATATACTTACGATATATTTTGCAATCCTAACAGCTTTATACTCCCATTTCAAATCATATCATGATTTAAAGGAAGTAGATGTTATAAATGTACCTTCAATAATTGTAATCAAGAGTATACCAGCTTCACGAGATTTAAAATACACATTAAAAGACATACTAATTTGAAATCATTTCAAACTACAAACATTGTATCAAATATTCAAGAGAATTCTGAAATTAGTCTTAAAGAGAAACTTATGTTTAATATTGAAAAATCTGTTAACAATTTACATGAAAAAATGTACTTCTATAAAAAATCAGAAACACATATTGACAGCTCAAGTGATTGTATTGAAAAAGATGTTGAATACGTTTGTTTATACAGGAAAATATACAAACTATAAATACTTCTATTGTAGAGGCTTTTAAGCAAATATTTTTAAAAATAATTCCTGAAAAACTTCATGCCAAAACAAAATTATTCATGAATTTTCGCTCAAATCCTTTTCGCAATATAGACACCGAACACAAGTTGTTTAGAAACCTTGTCCTCAGTAAACATTTTGCGAAACCGATTCCTTTTAATGTAAATAACGAAAATACCGAGATACGGGAAAATAACAAACCAACATTAGGGTCAGCCAATATTAAAGGATGCCTAATGCCTATTGAGTTTCAAATACAGACATTTTTTGAACTACCCAATGTCTTAGATGAAACTTTGGAGAATATGAAAAGGCTCAAAAATGAGTTAAAAATAATGCATTACGTGAACTCCGAATCTTTCAAGCGAAAATTGTGTAATTTTGAAAAAAAAAAAATTGTAATTCCCATCAACTTCTTTATTGATGGATTTGAAGTCAATAATCCACTAAGTAGTCATCTAACTTTGATCACGTATGTGGGGTTTATTATACGTTTCCTGTAATACCCCAGCATTTGTTATCAAAATTTAATGATATATTTGTAGCAGCCTATTTTAAAAGTGTCCATAAAAAAAACTTTGGAAATGATTCATTCTTACAACCTTTGTTAAATACTTTAAAAAATCTGGAAGAAAAAGGCTTAAATATAAACACAGGAACCGGAAGTAGAAAAATATATTTTGTATTATCTAACATTCTGGGAGATAATTTAGGACTTAACGATATACTTGGATTTACTACTTCGTTTAATTGTAATTTTTACTGTCGCTTTTGTATTCGTGCGAAAGAAGACATGACAAAAGATTGTTTAGCTTACCCTCAGTATTCAAGAAGTATAGAAAATTATGAAAATGCGGTATTGCAAAATAATGTAAAGTTAACAGGTATTAAATCGAACTGCATATTTAATAATTTGAAGCTTTTTCATGTAACAGATAACTTTGTTGTAGATATTATGCACGACTGGTTTGAGGGTGATTGCAGGTACGATATTTGCGAAATTCTCTTGCATTTTATTTTGAATGAAAAATTTTTCACAATAGAAAATTTCAATTTCCGGAAAAATATGTTTGACTATGGTGAAACAGAAATAGGAAACAAATCTATACCTTTGACCTTGCAACAGCTTAAAAATTTTTCAATCAAAACATCTGCTCGGGAAATAATAACTTTAGTGCATTTTTTTACACTAATAATTGGCGATTTAGTGCATGCTGATAATATTGTAAGGAAACACGTAATAAGAATGGTTAAAATTGTTGACATATTACTTCAAAGCGAATTCGACGATAGTATAATAAATAATCTTTCGATTCTTATACAAAGTCATAACGAAGAGTATATTCGATTGTTTAATAAACCTCTTAAACCCAAATTTCATTTTCTTACGCATTATCCAGAAGTAATAAAAAAAAGTGGTCCTCCAAAGCATCTTTGGAACTTTAGATTTTAAGCAAAACACAGAGAAGCTAAAATTTATTCCCGAAACGTTATGTGTAGAAAGAACATTACATATTCATTAAGCATAAAGGCTGCATTAATGTTTACAACATTTTTAGAACAACACGAGAATGGCTTTGAAAAGACATTTGAGATTCAGAAATCAGTATTTTGTAATATTGAAACGTCCGATTTTTCATACGCACTGTCATATTTAAACGAAAGCTTTCAAAATATTATAATTGAAAAATTAGTTTATTAATGATTAAATTATAAAAAATAATACTTTTTAGTTCTAAAAAAGAAGGTATTTACTTTACACAATTTCATCAAGATACCTCAAAATTTACTCAAGTTATCGTGTTAACGGACAGACGGACATTGTTACGAATATTAGCAACACTAAGGGGTACTGCCATCTCTACGCCGATGCTAAGCCGTGACTGGATGCAATCAGTAATTCAATCATTATGCCTACACATATGTACGTACACGCAGCGGAGAAGCAACGCACAAACACATGTAGATATCTTATCTGAGATATGCAATATAATTGTGGAAGTGTCGCTCACAAACACACGCGCATGAGCTGTGAGAGAAGCTATAAAAATTGTGCATCTGAAATTATAGCTGAGAAACTTATAGCAGATAACCAACTAGTAGATTCTAGAATAGAACCATCTAGAAATGTCAACGAGTAAACCAAACAGTATAAAAGGCGATGTCGGCTCAATTGGAAGAACAGAAAACATATATGGCATCACAATTGGAAGTACAGAATGCACGCATTTCAGAAATGTCGTCACAAATGTCATCCCAACTGGAATCGCAGGAGACACGCATCACATCGAAGATTGAAACACAATTGGATGAACAGAAAACACACATGGCAACAAAAATTGCAGAACAATTAAAAGAGCAACAGGCACGCATAACATTACAACTCGAAGCACAGGAAGAGCGTATCTCAGCGAAGCTGGAGGCACAGGAAACAAAAGTCTCATCGCAGCTGGAGGCTTTTAATGAACGACAATATACAATGGAGGCCGAGATGGATGCTTTGAAAGATCGTATACAGGAGTTGCAACTAAATCGCCCAGTAGTTTCAGTGAGTAATCCAAAGGTAAAAACACCATCCTTTGACGGTTCTGTCCCTTTCCAGGTCTTTAAGCTACAATTTGAAAAGACCGCAACAGTGAACAACTGGAATGCTGAACATAAATTCGCTGCACTCTTCGTAGCATTGAAAAGACCAGCTGCCGAAATCTTACAGACTATTCCAGAGTACGAACGGAACAGTTATGACGCATTGATGGCTGCTGTAGAACTACGTTACGGAAGCGAACACAGGAAACAACGAATTGCAAAACCGCTACCAAAAATCTAACGAGACTTTGCAGGAGTTTGCTTCAGACATTGCAAGATTGGCTCATCTTGCAAATGCGAACGCAACTGTGGAATACACTGAAAGAGTAAAGATTCAGAGTTTTATAAATGGCATACGGGATGTCGAAACAAAGCGAGCTACATACGGAAGCCCAAAGAAAAAATTTGCTGAAACGGTATCCTATGCACTAACTCAGGAAATAGCGTCACTTTTGAGTAAGCTCGCATACAAAGCTCATCGCGTGGAAGTGGAAAAGCCAGATTGGGTAGACACAATTTTGGAAGCACTGAAGGGATTACAACAAAACAATGCCAGAGTTATGAAATGTTTCAAGTGCGGTAACCCAAGTCACTTTGCACGTCATAGCAGCACCGGTCATGGTAGTTCCAACTTGGCTGGTCGTAAACGCAAAGCTGGAGGAGATAAACAAAAGCGAGTCAAATGTAAAGATCAAGAACTTGCCCCAGCTATTGAATGTCGTGTGATACCTATCTCGCAAACTGTAAGGAAATCGAGCAGTCTTACCGTCAAAAGAAATGTGGATAGCAAGGAGCGTGTACTGACTCTAGATACGGGCGCATTTCATTATTTAATCCGATCTGATTTGGTCAACAGGAGATTAAAACCATTACCTGGGGCAAGATTGCGTACGACTACTGGCGAGTATAACCAAGTCCAGGGAGAAGTGGTATGCGAAGTCTTAATTGGGGAGGTCATGGTTCTACACAAATTCGTTGTGACAGAGATCGTTGATGAAGTCATATTGGGAGTGGATTTCTTAGGATCGATATGCAGAGAAGGATTGTGCAGTATAAGAACAAGGATGCGCCACTTCAGTTTTGAGCAAGGGTTTAGCAGTAAGCGAGTGCTGGTGAAATAGATTCGACAAAAACCACAAAAGTCAAAGGCAGCAGATCGGGCAAGGGTTGATGGAACGAATGGTCCAAACAAATCAAAACCGAAGGTATCTGCGAGAAAAACACTGGCATTGACAAACCGTAATGGACGCACTGAAATGGCTGAAAGAATTTTCCACAAAGAATGCAAGGGTGGTTTCAAGTCAGCGCGCAGTAATGTTGTGAAACGTCAACACGATACTGATTATGCAAAGCCAATTCGTCAAGATCAAGCCCTACGAAGTAGCTCCTTGGCCAAACAACAGAGTGTGAGGGAACGGTCCATGATAATGAGTAGTAGGATGAAACACAAGTACGACAAGAACAATAATTCGGAAGGTTTCTTGGAGGGAGATTTGGTACTGATAGACAACCCTTACCGGCGAAAAGGTGTTCCATCTAAATTTCGATGCAGTTGGGAAGGCCCTTACAAAGTTGTTAAGAAGATAAGTGATACCATGTACCATATACAAACCATTGGGAAACCATTGGGAAGAGTGGTACATTTGGAGATGCTAGCAGCGTTTAGATCGAGAGATTTGTCTGATCGGGACGATCAGACTTAGGTGGAGGGCAGTGTTACGAATATTAGCAACAATAAGGGCTACTGACATCTCTAAGCCGATGCTAAGTAGTAACTTGATGCACATCAATAGTTCAATCATTATGTCTACACATATGTACGTACACGCAGCGAAGAAGAAACGCACAAACACATGCAGATATCTTATCTAAGATATGCAATATAATTGTGGAAGTGTCGCTCACAAACACACGAGCATGAGCTGTGAGAGAAGCTATAAAAATTGTGCATCTGAAGTTATAGCTGAGAAACTTATAGCAGATAACCAACTAGTAGATTCTAGTGTAGTATCGCGTGGAATTCACCCCATTTCAAACACGCTTAACATTACAAACGCTCGTTCATTGACCCAGGTAACTACCATAAGTTCATTCGCTTTCACTAAGTCGCCTAATGCATTAATGCGTCATACCGAACTGCTCAAGCGGGAATCATATTGAAAATATGTAGGTCAATAATTTGCTGACAAGCATTCCTCACTAATGAGTCATGCACCTTTAGTATGTAAATATTAATGTAAGTATGTATATATGCATAGGTTAAGAACTTCTGTATAAATAGTAATGAATTTCTTTAATAAAATGAATACTAATCAGACTTCCAAAGTCAAAACATTCTTTTATTAATTTGTTACATTACATGGCGATCCTGCCAGTTCAGATCAAACATAACAACTGCTAAAAACGATCTGACTGGAAAAGATCCTGCCAGCCTTAAAAGTTAGTAAAGTACTTAAATAATCCTAAAAAGGATTATTAAACAATAAAAATCTTATAAGGATTACTAACAAGACCAAGGATTAAAGACAAAAAAGGAAAATTTTGTCAGAAGGCATTATTTGGTCATTTGGCGATAATTAAATATTTCATGGCGATAGTTAAATACACAAGGCATTAATTGATCATTTGGCGATAATTAAATATTTCACGGCAATAGTTAAAAACACAAGGCAATGTTAACCTGGATAAAGACCGACAATAGACGTAAAACATCCTGACTAGCAGCGGTGGACTAGCAATTATTTCAATAAACGCATAAGGAAGTGGAATAAGCGGATTTAAATGACAGCAATATTCTGAATGATCATCCAATTGGCAGCATGACTGGGGAGAGCAGGTCTTATAAGTATTTTTATAATCAATTGAGCGGCCTCAGGGACGCTAAACCATGAGCAAAAACTTCGATTTTGCTTAGGAACTTTTTTTAAATGGTAGGAAAATGACACAAATTAAACCAAAAAATAAGAAAAAGATTGAAGCTCAAAGTGGCATAGAAAAATAACAATAGCATAAAATTCAATTTTAAACAATACTTTGTAAAGTAAATTCAACAAAAAAAAAAATAAAATAAATTTCAATTTTAAGAAAAATGTCAAAAATATTTAATTTAAAAACTTTTTTAAAAAAATCAAAAATTTTAGAAACAACTTTTCTATAATGTTAATTAAATAAAGAAAAATAGCAAAATGGCATAAAAATAAATTTTTAAAGTAATTTGTAAATTGAAATAAAAAACTAATATTTCTAAAATTTAAAGAAAAATGTTAGTTATTTTGTAAAATTAATTAAACAAAAAGAAAAAAAATAACATAGAAATAAGTTTTTTTAAATACTTTGTAAAATTAATATTTTGAAAATTTTATAAGAAAATTTGAAATATCTGAATTAGAAATGTTAAATTTAACAAAATATTCCTTTAAGAATAAAGATTTCTTTTCTAAATAATAACAAGCCTAATTAAATTAGAAAAAGAAAAAATAATTAAATTACATGGAATGCATATGATAAAGAATAAAACCAAATTTTTTTTTCACACAGAAGCAGGCAAAATAATTATAGGAAAAATTCAACATGGCTTGGTGGACAAAGATTGCCCACGGCATCCTGATAGCGATATCCGGATATGAATTAGGGAAAGAAAATTCTAAAGTACCAGAGAATAGACTAATAAAATATGAACCACCAGCCGAACCGAGACAGGAATTACACCAAACATTCCAGATATTTGGCTAGCCGTTTTGCTTTGTATAATCGGGCTATTGATCATTACAATAGCCACAATACTAAAGAAATGTATGAAGCATAAGCACAGACAACTAAAACCCGTTCAAGACCGTATCTAAAATTTTTTTCCCCCCAATTTACAAACATCCACTTTAGCACCTTTTACTCAAAATCAAACCCAAAGCTGATGAAGAGCAACAAATAATTAAAAATAAATAAATAAATAAACCTTTAAAGAATAACCCTCAAAATGTCGCAAACGACATTAAAGGCAGCTTCATTAGACCTGCCCAAAGTTAATGGCAAATCAATAATTTGCATACCTCACAGTAGTAGTTTCCATGGAAGTTATCAAAATAACATCCTTGAAGGCTGTCAAAGGAAAAGATTTATAAAACACCCCTAGTAAAATTTGCGTCAGTGGACATATGAAAAAAAAAATTTTTTTCACAACCAGCCAATATTAACAACAAAAATGAAGAAAAGTCACATAGAGAACTTATATATATATATATATGTGAAGCGCTATATATATTTGCAATAAAAGACTAGTCGCACTCATTTTCATCTTAGGATAGACAAATGTTAGCGTAGAAAAATTTTCAAGCAACCTGATTATTGAGGAAGTTATTGACTTAGGACAATATTCGACCAGGCATACATGAAATGCCGGCAATCAAAAACTTGAAATTTATTAGGAAAACACAGTTGTCCTGAGGGACAAATTGGTGATTAAGAATTGAATATTTACTGCAGTAGGCAAATTTATAAAATAATAATTGGTACCCAAGTTCTCTAAGATCAAATAATTGCACTAACCAAAGAGGTTGTGCATGTGACAATCCCGGAAAAATAAAAATAATTCTTCATAAAAGTCATGACGATTCTGTCTTGGTGGCCGCCGCAGAAATCGCATGATAAATAAGGTCAAATAAATTGCTGGAAAAATATGAAAAATAAATTTAAAGATCGAATAAATTTTGCATCCACTGTACCCCCCTTCTGCTAACTAGCTAAACTACTGCCACTAATACAAACTACCTTGCTCTTCCGGCAATCACAGCTCCTAAATTACTGCATTATTAATTAGTGACATATTTCATATTATAAATTTCCGTATAATTAGCAACAGATTTTTTTACCAAGTTTAATGTAACCCTAATGAAATGAAATAACAATGAAAAGATATTATTTAATAGAAATTATTAAAGAAATAGGTATAAGTATGAGATGCTTCAGTTAGGAAACCTAGTTTTAGAGAGGTCATAATTTTAGGAAAAATATTTTTACTAATAGAAAAATATATTTCATTCTAAATAGATTAGAAAATAGAAATAGGAAACATTTCTACTTTTAACCTACCTACAAAATAAGCAAATAATAGTCCATAAGAATAGGCTTAACCAATATAAAATATGCCAATGGCACACATTAACAACAAAAAAAGAAAGCAGTTTCAACAATAGTATTCCAATTTACTCGTCAATAAACAAAAGCAAACAATTCATATTGGTATCCAGTTACCATTAATTCACAAAAAAAAAAAAAATAGAAAAAGGCAGCTTGTTATGAAAAAGCGAGAAAGAGCATAACGGGCATGGTATGTAACGCAAATGCAAACGAATAAAAGCAAAAAGAAAACATATTAACGTATAATATCAAGTTACCACTATGACATAAATTACAACTGAATGCAAAAAATTATTTGGTAACAAACTAAGTTGACTGGCTCATTCAACGAAAAATGAAACAACACGGCGCACTTATCACGGTGACATTGGAGTGACCGTCTATAATTAAGCATAAAATTATATACGCTCACTTAAAAGGCCGATGGTGTAGTATCGCCTGGAATTCACCCCATTTCAAACACGCTTAACATTACAAACGTTCGTTCATTTACCCTGGTAACTACCATAAGTTCATTTGCTTTCACTAAGTCACCTAACGCATTAATGCGTCATACCGAACTTCTCAAGCGGGAATCATGTTGACAATATGTAGGTCAATAATTTTCTGCCAAGCATTCCTCACTATTGAGTCATGTACCTTTAGTATGTAAATATTAATGTACGTATGTATATATGCATAGGTTAAGAACTTCTGTATAAATAGTAATGAATTTCTTTAACAAATGAATACTGATCAGACTTCCAAAGTCAAAACATTCTTTTATTAATTTGTTACATTACACTAGAACAGAACCGCCTAGAAATGTCAACGAGTAAACCAAACAGTATAAAAGGCGACACCAGTAGGGGCGCGAGAATCAGTTTTGATTAAGCACGCTATCTGTCGAGCAATAGTAGAGTTATTTATTGTGAAGTACTTTAATAAAGGCCATTTTGCATTACTAAATATTGGAGTTATTTATTCAACAGTTTAGTGATTCGAACTTAGCAGAAGGTTGCAAATAGGAGGATTTGAACTAAATTCGTTACAATATGATAACATTGATATAATAGTAACAGTGGAAGTATTAAAAACAAATACTGTAAAAATCCAAAGAAATGTTACTAAGCTTTCAAAGTGCACCTAAAACATAGCAACAAATAACAAATAGCAACAAAAAGGCACTTCTTCGAGACCAATTGCAAAGCGAGCAGCGGGGCGTTCATATTGCTGAGTGGGTAAAAGCGGAGTCTGCCTTTACACCAGTATGAAGTATGGATGTCGGAGATTCGAGCTCAATACTCACCTCCCGAGAAGCTAGCTGATGAAGAAGTGAAATGCAGAAACATGTCCTAGTAGCAATTGCCGTTCGTAAACTTTACAACTTTTCTAATTTATTTAATAATTTGGGAAAAAATTAAACAACGTGACATCAGGATGGACAAGGCGACAGCTGTTTCGATTATACCTTGTAAATTTCTTCAGAGCCTTTTATTCCGGGAGTTGGATTTGAGCCCGCTCTCCTACGATGGTTGAAATCTTACAAACGCATTCAGCCACGTTATGCCTTAGTTGTTGTAAATCTTATCCCTTTGCCTTCTTTGCATATTTTCTTAATGCACAGTACATACTTAGTATGTCATTGTGTGGTAAAGTTATGTGTTTTTAACACTTCGACCATCGTAGGAGTGCGGGTTCAAATCCCATTCGCGGGAGAAAAGGCTTTGAAGAGATTTGCAAGGTATAATCGAAACAGCTCTCGCCTTGTGCGTCCTCATGTCACATTGTTTAAATTTTTCCCTAATTATCAAATAAATTATAAATTAAAAATTGCTTCAAATAAATGTTTTCATACATTTAAAGCAATAAGGGCAATCCGCGCTTAAACTCATACAAATAGACAACATTGATTGTTGTTGTTGTTGTAGCAATGCTCGCCGCACCTAATAGCCGCGACCGATCACAAATTGTCATCAATATCCTCTAACGGGAGTCCAAGGAAACTTGCCGTTTCAACAGGGGTGGACCATAAGGAAAGGGGTGTTAGAGGCGTTGGTTCCACATTACAATTAAAGAGATGGTTGGTGTCATGTGGGGACACATTGCAAGCAGGGCATACATTTTGTATGTCGGGGTTGATTCTGGATAGGTAAGAGTTTAACCTGTTACAGTATCCAGAACGAAGTTGAGCAAGAGTGACACGCGTTTCCCTGGGGAGTATGCGTTCCTCTTCTGCGAGTTCTGGATATTTTTCTTCAAGTACTGGATTCACCGGGCAATTCCCGACATAAAGGTCCGACGCCTGTCTATGGAGTTCACCAAGGACCTGCTTGTGTTTTTCCGCTTCATACGGCTGGGTTCTCAGGTGCCGTATTTCCTCAAAATGCTTACGGAGATGACTCCTCAGGCCCCTAGGCGGTGCTGGTTCGTCAATCAGATGTCCGTTGGGATGCCCAGGTTTCTGGGTATTCAACAGAAACTGTTTGGTCAGCATCTCATTTCTCTCCCTGATGGGGAGTATTCTCGCCTCATTATGCAGATGGTGTTCTGGGGACATAAGAAGACAGCCCGTGGCGATTCTGAGAGCAGTATTTTGGCAGGCCTGTAGTTTCTTCCAGTGGGTGGTTTTTAGGCTTGGCGACCATATGGGTGACGCGTAGCACGTAATCGGCTGGCTAATTGCTTTGTATGTGGTCAAGAGCGTTTCTTTATCTTTTCCCCAGGTACTGCCAGCAAGGGATTTGAGGATTTTATTACGGCTCTGAATTCTTGGAACAATTGCGGTTGCGTGCGCACCAAAATGTAGATCCTGATCAAACGTCACACCCAAGATTTTGGGGTGTAGGACAGTCGGTAGCGTAGTGCCATCGACGTGGATGTTCAATATGGTCGACATTTGGGGCGTCCATGTTGTAAATAAGGTCGCGGAAGATTTAGTCGGTGACAATGCCAGGTTTCGCGAAGCGAAAAAACTGGAGAGATCAGGGAGATAGCCGTTTATTTTATTGCATAGCTCATCGATCTTTGGGCCTGGGCCTGTGGCCATTATTGTGCAGTCATCGGCGTAGGAAACGATTGTGACTCCTTCCGGTGGTGAAGGTAGCTTAGATATGTAGAAATTAAACAAAAGTGGGGATAGGACACCACCCTGTGGCACCCCTTGTTTAATTCTCCTTTGTTTTGATATTTCGTTTCTGAATTGCACCGATGCCTGCCGACCACCCAGATAATTTGCGGTCCACCTTTTAAGACATGGGGGAAGGGTGGACCCTTCCAGGTCTTGCAGTAACGAGCCATGGTTGACCGTATCAAAAGCTTTTGATAGGTCTAACGCTACGAGTACTGTTCTATGGTGGGGATATTGATTCAAACCGCAATTTATCTGGGTACTAATGACATTTATCGCGGAGGTAGTGCTATGGAGTTTTCTGAAGCCATGCTGATGAGGGGCTAGCTGCAAATGTGCTTGGAAATAAGGGAGCAAAATGGCTTCAAGCGTCTTTGCCACTGGCGATAGGAGAGATATCGGACGATATGACTCACCTACGTTAGCTGGTTTCCCAGGCTTTAGTAGCGGGACCACCTTGGCCATTTTCCATTTCTCGGGTATGACAAAGGTGGAAAGAGACAGGTTGAAGACATGCGCTAAATATTTGAAACCCTCTTTCCCTAGGTTTTTAAGCATCGGCATGGCTATGCCGTCTGGGCCCACTGCTTTGGATGGTTTAGCGCGACCAATGGCGTCCTCAACCTCTCTAGCGGTGATGGTAATTGGTGACGCGCTGAGTTTGTGTTTATGTGCGTGTCTATTGGCTCTCCGTCTATCTTTGTCGACCGTAGGATGCATTATATATTGTCGGCAGAAAGCGCTCGCGCATTTTTTCGCATCCGACAGCACCTTATCGCCAAAGGCGATGGAAACTTTGTCTTTGTGCTTAGTCGGATTCGATAGGGACTTTACGGTGGACCAAAGTTTACCTACACCGGTAGAGAGGTTACAACCTCTTAGGTGCTCTTCCCATTTCGCCCGCTTGTGTTCGTCCACAAGCAATCTGATGCGTTGGTTTATATCCCTTATTTGGGGGTCGCCTGGATCAAGCTGTCTTATAAGGTCGCGTTCCCTCGCTAAGCTCGCGGTCTCCGCCGGGAAGTGGGGCCGGATTTCGGGAATTCTCTATTTGTTTTATTTCGTCTATTTGATCCGCCAACATCTCACCCCTACTGTCCGCCCGCAAGTTTGAATGCCATAGGTCGTGATGGGCATTAAAATCGCCTAAGATAATGCGATTGTTGCCAGTAAGTAAGGCCTCGATATTAGGGCGGTATCCACTGGGGCAACAGGTGACAGGAGGGATGTAGATGTTGATGATTTCTAGATTTGCATCGCCTGACCGGACAGATAGGCCTTGACGTTCTAAGACATTGTCACTGCGGTCGATGCCAGGATCAAATATATGATATTGCACAGAGTGGTGTATAATAAACGCGAGGCCGCCTCCATTTCCGCTCTCGCGGTCTTTCCTGTGGACATAATAACCAGAGCAGGTCTGCAATGCAGATCTTGCTGTGAGTTTAGTCTCTTGAATCGCAGCAATGCGGATGTTGTGCCGCTTCATGAAATCGACTATCTCCGTAATCTTCCCAGTTAGTCCATTACAGTTGAACTGCAGAATTCTGAAGTGCATGAGGGGTGACGCCGCCACTCTAGGGGTAAGTGAGGGGTGACTACGCCTAGGTTGTGGAAGGCCAGGACGCAATTGCTGTTGTGGCCTTGGGACTGGGCGCGCTTGGGCAAGCATTGGGGTACCCGGATGATTTGGGTTTGCGACCTGGCAACATGGCGCGATGAAACCCGTCGGGGGGTTGCCGTCGCGGAGACCAGAACATCTAGGAAAGTGGCACCACCCAAGGCAGGAGCTGCATTGAGCGGATGTCGCAAACCTATATATTCTGTGCTGGCAAATGGTGCAAACGGAGGCAGGGACTAAGAGTCTGTTTCCCTGACCTGCAAGATTACTGCCAGAAAAGAGGGGGGGAGAAGAAGACTTGGGCAGGGGCTGATGCTCAGCATTGCAACCAGCTCTACTACGAAGGTAGTAGTTATGAGTGGTATCAGCTGTTTGAGTTGTTGGCGCCGTGGGGCGCGAGCAGCAGCGGGTACTTGTTGTGGCTTGCTGAGCAGCGAAGCTGCTGGAAGGTAGTGGGGATACGCTTAGGCGTAGACTACGGGACGCCCTTGGGCGTGAGCAGCAAGGAGCCACAAAAGATTTATAAAAGTTGCGTGGACGTCGGGTTTTGGGATCAAGCCCAGAACAACCTGTCCGATGCAACCATCCCTTGCACGAGAAACACTGAACAGAGTATGACCGTCCTAAAAAGATTCTTTTCTGGCAAATGCAGCAAAACCATTTCTCATGACCGGGGTCTGGAGACGGACCCGGATTGGGTTCGATACCTTCCCGGAGTAAGAGAATATGTAGCAGTCCTGCTGCAAGGAGCTGCTGGGAGGATGACAATTTGTGGGAGGGACGAAACAAATTAAATGGGGTCACACTGAAATGACAGTCCTTGGTCGGGAAAAATCCCGAGTCGCTCCGGTACATAGAACCGACTGCCTTGGGAAGCGGACAACATTGATTAATTCGTTGTGGTTCTATAAATAGAACAAAAGAAAAGAACAACAACGCCAGTTTCTTTGAAACCGCCTTACAAACGCATAATTTTACCACATGATGACATACGAAGTATGTACTCTGCATAAAGAAAATATGCAAAGAAAGCAATTGGGATAAGATTTACAACAACTACGACATGACGTGGCTGAATGCGTTTGTAACATTTCAACCATCGTAGGAGTGCGGTTTCAAATCCCACTCCCAGGAGAAAAGGTCTTGAAGAGATATACAAGCTATAATCGAAACAGCTGTCGCCTAGTCCGTCCTGATGTCACGTTGTTTAAATTTTTCCCAAATTATTAAATAAATTATAAATTAAAAATTGCTTCAAATAAATGTTTTCATATTTTTGTATTGGGTTGCGATTTGATTGTTTTGCATATATTTTTGGTAAGCTTTTCCGATCTATTCGGGAGTAGTGCAAATAAAACAATTTATTTCACCCTATAGCTCGACGTTTCGCCAAATTTCCTTGGCTTCTTCTGGAGCAATTCTGTATTTGTCAACAATAAAAACACAAAAACAACAAGAACATTAGTTTGAAATTAACACAATTACACATATTCATATTTAACATTGATTTAAAAAATTTTTAAAATTTCCCTTACATTTGAATTACGGCATTAAATTAAAGAAATAAACATAATTTAGAAGAACAAAAAATAAAAATATAGAAGATAAAAAATATATAAAATAAAACGATACCATCTACTCTGGTACACTTGTCATACTAAAGGTAAAATCTTATAAAGATAATATGTAAGTGGCAGCGATACCATTTGTGTCCTCTTTCTTTTTCATAGTCTTTTTCCTATTTCGCAAAATTCGTAGGCTTTTCGAGGTATATCGTGTTTTCTCTCTAGCTTCTTTGTCTATTATTTTTGGGTTTTCGAAGTCAGCGACTTGTTTGTGTGTTATCGCGTGTGGTGAGAGAGCTGTATTTTGTTTTTGTTTCCGAATATCAGCCTCATGTTCGGCTAATCGTGTTCCCAAAGCGCGCTTAGTTATTCCTATATAAACTTTGTTGCATTTTTCTTCGTTATTCCCTTTGCATTCTATTATGTAAACCACATTGCTTTGTTGTTCTCTGTTTATAGGGGTTTTTTTTTTGTGAAGCATCTTGATAATGTGTGGTTAGATTTGTAAACTAATGTGATGTTCTGTTGTATAATTTACGTATTGTGTTAAGTTTTCTGTTAGCCTGTGAATATGAGTGACACTGTGATATTGCTTGGTTTCATTGTATTTTGTTGTTGCTAGTGATTGGTTTTGTTGAATTTGATTTAATTTTTGTTCTATAAGGTCAGATATAAGGTAGTCAGGATAATTATTTCTTTTTAGCGTCATTTGTATTTTCATGTTGTCGTCATGAAACTGCTGATGGCTTATAGTCAAGATTTTGTGTATAAGCGCCCAGACGCTGTTTGCTTAGAGTACCAGTCTAATATTAAGTTATTTTTTGCTTTACATATGCGGTCATATAGAAAAGGTATGCTGTTGTTTTCTTCCATTTCCATCGGGAATTGTAGTATGTTATGGTATTGGTTCAGCGTTTTAAGTTTGATATTTGCATCATCTTTTTGGACAATGGCAAATATGTCGTCCACATACTTTACAAGAAACTTAATGCCTTTCTGCTGCTTTTTGAGCTCCGAGTATGTGTTATTTAAAAGATCATCAATTATTATATCCGCGATCGTGTGGGAAACGGGGTTACCCATCAGCATCCCAACAGACTGACTGTATATGTTATTGTTGATGTGCCTGGTATATTGAGTCTTTGGTAGTTTTAATGTTTATGTTTGTCTTTTCTATTTGTTTTTTATACACGGTTGGTTGTACAGGTATAAAGGAACCGAGATAGATAGAGACTTCCATATATCAAAATCATCAGTATCGCAAAAAAATTTGATTGAGCCATGTCCGTCCGTCCGTTAACACTATAACTTGAATAAATTTTGAGGTATCTTGATGAAATGTAGGTTTCTGGGCACTCATCTCAGATCGCTATTTAAAATGAACGAAATCGGACTATAACCACGCCCACTTTTTCGATATCGCAAATTTCGAAAAACACAAAAAGTGCGATAATTCATTGCCAAAGACGGATAAAGCGATGAAACTTGGTAGGTGAGTTGAACTAATGACGCAGAATAGAAAATTAGTAAAATTTTGGACAATGGGAGTGGCACCGCCCACTTTTAAAAGAAGGTAATTTAAAAGTTTTGCAGCTGTAATTTGGCAGTCGTTGAATCATGATGAAATTTGGCAGGAACGTTACTCCTATTACTATATGTATGCTAAATAAAAATTAGTAAAATCGGAGAACGACCACGCCCTCTTTATAAAAAAAATTGTTTAAAGTCAAATTTAACAAAAAAGTTAATATCTTTACAGTATATAAGTAAATTATGTCAACATTCAACTCCAGTAATGATAGGGTGCAACAAAATACAAAAATAAAAGAAAATTTCAATATGGGCGTGGCTCTGCCCTTTTTCATTTAATTTGCCTAGGATACCTTTAATGCTATAAGTCGAACAAAAATTTACCAATCCTTGTGAAATTTGGTAGGGGCTTAGATTCTAGGACGATAACTGTTTTCTGTTTTCGGCCGATAACACGATAACTTGAGCAAAAATCCATATATCTTTACTAAACTCAGATCACGTACTTATCTGAACTCACTTTGTGTTGGTGCAGAAAATGGCCGACATCCGACTATGACCACGCCCACTTTTTCGATTTCGAAAATTGTGAAAAATTAAAAAATGCCATATTTCTATACCAAATACGAAAAAGGGATGAAACATGGTAATTGGATTGGTTTATTGACGCAAAATATAACTTTAGAAAAAAAACTTTGTAAAATGTGTGTGACACCTACCACACTAAGTAGAAGAAAATGAAAAAGTTCTGCAGGGCGAAATCAAAAGCCCTTGGAATTATGGCAAGAATACTGTTCGTGGTATTACATATATAAATATATATATATATATACATGTGGTTATTTAATACAAATGAGTTATTTTGATATTGCCAGATTTAAAAATAAATTAACACCCCATTTATCAAAATAGCTGCAATATTTAGCGCTATATACAATAGTTTTATTTTATATTGGTGTAACTCCTAACATTTTCATTAATTTGTAATGCTTCGTTGGCGTAAGGCCCTTTGTCAACAAATCAGCAGGAATTTCGTCAGTTGATACATATTTAAGTGAAACCATTTGGTTTTTAACAACATTTCTTATTAGTGGTGACGAACATCTATATGTTTAGTTGTATTATGCGACTGATGATTTGTTGCAAGTTTTAATGCACTTTGGTTGTCACAATATATAGGTATCATATAAAATTGTTTAGTGATATCATAAAGTAAATTTCTTAAGTAAACAGCTTCTCTAGATGCGTCTGAGAGAGCTACGTACTCTGCTTCAGTACTGGATAAAGATACTGTTTTCGGCTTTCTACTTTGCCAAGGAATAGCAGAACCAAACATCGTAAAGCAGTAGCCAGTATATGACTTTCTGTCTGTACTGTCGCTCGCCCAGTCAGCATCATTACATTATTTAGTATATCTTAAGCAGTAACCTTTTGTTTTTTGTAAGTATTTCAAAATTCTTTTCGAATAAACATAATGGATTTATTTGTAACAATTATTAAATTGGCTTAGAAAGCTTACTGCGTATGCAATATCTGGTCTTGTTAGAATGGCTAGATACATCAAAGAGCCGATAAGTTTTTGAAAAGGAACATTATCGCAAGCAATAGGTGTATCTATTGGCTTACAGCTTGACATATTAAATTTACATAATAATTATTCGATATATTCTTGTTGATCTATAGTTATTTGGCTGCAATTTCTGTTCAGCTGAATCCTCATACCTAAATAGCGTTTTACAAGTACTAGATTTTTATTTTAAATTGTGAGTTTAACACATTTTTCAACATTTCTGTTTCAACAATTTTTGTTGTTATATCGGCCTACTGATTTTAAGATCGCGGGTTCGAATCGGGCTCAAGACCTAACAATAATTTTTTATCATTATTATTGTTATGATAAATTTTTTCTTAATTGAAAAAATTTTTTAAATTAGAACAGAAGAAAGAAAAAATTTAGACAACTGCCAAAGCTCGTTGTATAGATCCATTTCGGGAACTGCTAAATTCCTTCATCGGCAACGTTTAGGCGCCGCTGCTATAACCATTCAGCCATCACAGCGGTTTTTTTGTTTGTCTTCATTAATCCTATGTCTGCTTGCTAAAAAGTTTTTTTTTAATTCAAATTTTAAAAGAAAAGTTAATATCTTTACAGTATATAAGTATTTTATGCCAACATTCAACTGCAGTAATGATATGGTGCAACAAAATACAAAAAAAAAAGAGAATATCAAAATGGGCGTGGCTCCGCCCTTTTTCATTTAATTTGTCTAGGATACTTTTAATGCCATAAGTCGAACAAAAATTTACCAATCCTTGTGAAATTTGGTAGAGGCTTAGACTCTAGGACGATAACTGTTTTCTGTGAAAAAGGGCGAAATCGGTTGAAGCCACGCCCAGTTTTTATACACAGTCGGCCGTCTGTCTTTCCGCTCGGCCGTTAACACGATAACTTGAGCAAAAATCGATATATCTTTACTAAACTCAGTTCACGTACTTATCTGAACTCACTTTGTATTGGTGTAAAAAATGGCCGAAATCCGACTATGACCACGCCCACTTTTTCGATATCGAAAATTTCGCAAAATGAAAAAAATGCCATAATTATATACCAAATACGAAAAAAGGGATGAAACATGGTAATTGTATTGGTCTATTGACGCAAAATATAACTTTAGAAAAAAACTTGGTAAAATGGTTGTGACACCTACCATATTAAGTAGAATAAAATGAAAAAGTTTTGTAGGGCAAAATCAAAAGCCCTTGGATTCTTGGAAGGAATACTGTTCGTGGTATTACATATATAAATAAATTAACGGTACCCGACAGATGATGTTCTGGATCACCCTGGTCCACATTTTCGTCGATATCTGGAAAACGAGTTCACATATACAACCAAGGGCCACTCCCTTTTAAAACCCTCATTAATACCTTTAATTTGATACCCATATCGTACAAACAAATTCTAGAGTAACCCCTGGTCCACGTTTATGGCGATATCTGGAAAAGGCGTCCACATATAGAACTAAGGCCCACTCCTTTTTAAAGTACTCATTAACACCTTTCATTTGATGCCCATATCGTACAAACAAATTTTAGAGTCACCCCTGGTCCACCTTTATGGCGATATTTCGAAAAGACGTCCACCTATAGAACTAAGGCCCACCCCCTTTTAAAATACTCATTAACACCTTTCATTTGATACCCATATCGTACAAACAAATTTTAGAGTCACCCCTGGTCCACTTTTATGGAGATATTTCGAAAAGGCATCCACCTATAGAACTAAGGCCCACGCCCTTTTAAAATAATCATTAACACCTTTCATTTGATACCCATATCGTACAAACACATTTTAGAGTCACCCCTGGTCCACATTTATGGCGATATCTCGAAAAGACAACCACCTATAGAACTAAGGCCCACGCCCTTTTAAAATACTCATTAGCACCTTTCATTTGATATCCATATCGTACAAACAAATTCTATAGTCACCCCTGGTCCACCTTTATGGCGATATCTCGAAAAGGCGTCCACCTATAGAACTAAGGCCCACGCCCTTTTAAAATACTCATTAACACCTATCATTTGATACCCATATTGTCCAAACGCATTCTAGAGTCACCCCTTGTCCACGTTTATGGCGATATCCCGAAAAGGCGTCCACCCATAGAACTAAGGCCCTCTCCATTTTAAAACACTTATTAACACCTTTCGTTTGATACCCATATTGTACAAACGCATTCTAGAGTCAAACCTGGTCCACTTTTATAACGATATTCCGAAAAGGCGTCCACCTATAGAACTAAGGCCCACTCCCTTTTAAAATACTCATTAAAACCTTTCATTTGATACCCATATCGTACAAACAAATTCTAGAGTCACCCCTGGTCCACCTTTATGGCGATATTTCGAAAAGGAGTCCACCTATAGAACTAAGGCCCACGCCCTTTTAAAATAATCATTAACACCTTTCATTTGATACCCATATCGTACAAACACATTTTAGAGTCACCCCTGGTCCACATTTATGGCGATATCTCGAAAAGGCGTCAACCTATAGAACTAAGGCCCACTCCCTTTTAAAATACTCATTAACACCTTTCATTTGATACCCGTATCGTACAAACAAATTCTAGGGTCACCCCTGGTCCACCTTTATGGCTATATCACGAAAAGGCGTCCACCTATAGAACTAAGGCCCACGCCCTTTTAAAATACTCATTATCACTTTTCATTTGATACCCATATTGTACAAACGCATTCTAGAGTCACCCCTGGTCCACGTTTATGGCGATATCCCGAAAAGCCGTCCACCTATAGAACTAAGGCCCACTCCCTTTTAAAACACTTATTAACACCTTTCATTTGATACCCATATCGTACAAACAAATTCTAGCGTCACCCCTGGTCCACCTTTATGGCGATATCTCGAAAAGGCGTCCACATATAGAACTAAGGCCCACGCTCTCTTAAAATACTCATTAATACCTTTCGTTTGACACCCATATTGTACAAACGCATTCTAGAGTCACCCCTGGTCCACCTTTATGGCTATATCTCGAAAAGGCTCACGCCCTTTTAAAATACTCATTAACACCTTTCATTTGATACCCATATTGTACAAACGCATTCTAGAGTCACCCCTGGTCCACGTTTATGGCGATATCCCGAAAAGGCGTCCACCCATAGAACTAAGGCCCACTCCCTTTTAAAACACTTATTAACACCTTTCGTTTGATACCCATATTGTACAAACGCATTCTAGACTCAACCCTGGTCCACTTTTATAACGATATTCCGAAAAGGCGTCCACATATAGAACTAAGGCCCACGCTCTCTTAAAGTACTCATTAATACCTTTCGTTTGACACCCATATTGTACAAAGGCATTCTAGAGTCACCCCTGGTCCACCTTTATGGCGATATCTCGAAAAGGCGTCCACATATAGAACTAAGGCCCACCCCTTTTAAAATACTCATTAACACCTTTCAATTGATACCCATATCGTACAAACACATTCTAGAATCACCCCTGGTCTACCTTTATGGCGATATCTCGAAAAGGCGTCCACCTATAGAACTAAGGCCCACGCCCTTTTAAAATACTCATTAACACCTTTCATTTGATACCCATATCGTACAAACAAATTCTAGAGTCAACCCTGATCCACCTTTATGGCGATATCCCTAAATGGCGTCCACCTATAGAACTATGGCCCACTCCGTCTTAAAATACTCTTTAATACCTTTCATTTGATACACATGTCATACAAACACATTCCAGGGTTACCCTCGGTTCATTTTCCTACATGGTTATTTTCCCTTATGTTGCCACCATAGCTCTCAACTGAGTATGTAATGTTCGGTTACACCCGAACTTAACCTTCCTTACTTGTTCGGAATTAGATTTAATGTAGTGAACCTTTCCTTCCAGTACCAACATGTTTTCAGCCGCAAAGCACCATTCATCGTAGTTTTCTCTGCCTTTCAATTTCGGCACAATTTGTATGTAATTGGTAGCCATTGTTTGATAAAACAAAGTTAAAGTTTAACTGATTTTTCTTTAAATTATTTAGGTAAAAAAAACGTGAGGCCCATAACCTGTTAATTAGAACACGTGAATCTGCGTTGACAGTCGTACTTCAAGTGACTTTTTTTAATTAGTATATTTATATAGACGTGTGGTTATTTAATACAAATGAGTTATTTTGATATTGCCAGATTTAAAAATAAATTAAGTGCAAATAAAGCAATTTATTTCACCTTACAGCTCGACGTTTCGCCAAATTTCCTTGGCTCCTTCTGGAGAAATTCTGTATTTGTCAACAGTAAAAACAACAACAACATAAATTACAACAAATTATCACGATAACACATATTCACATTTAACATTGATTTATAATTTTTAAAATGTTCACTTACATTTGAATTACGGCACTAAATTAAAGAAATAAAACATAATTTACAAGAACAAAAAATAACAAGTAAGGAACGCTAAGTTCGGGTGTAACCGAACATTACATACTCAGCTGAGAGCTATGGAGACAAAATAAGGGAATCACCATGTAGGAAAATGAACCTAGGGTAACCCTGGAATGTGTTTGTATGACATGTGTACCAATGGAAGGCATTAAAGAGTATTTTAAGAGGGAGTGGGCCATAGTTCTATAGCTATAGGTGGACGCTATTTAGGGATAACGCCATAAAGGTGGACCAGGGGTGACTCTAGAATTTGTTTGTACGATATGGGTATCAAATGAAAGATGTTGATGAGAATTTTAAAAGCCGTGGGCTTAGTTCTATAGGTGGACGCCTCTTCGAGATATCGCCATAAAGGTGGAACAGGGGTGACTCTAGAATTTGTTTGTACGATATGGGTATCAAGTGAAAGGTGTTAATGAGTATTTTAAAAGGGAGTGGGCCTTAGTTCCATAGGTGAACGCCTTTTCGAGATATCGCCAAAAAGGTGGACCAGGGGTGACTCTAGAATGTGTTTGTACAATATTGGTATCAAACGAAAAGTGTTAATGAGTATTTTAAAAGGGAGTGGGCCTTGGTTCTATAGGTCCCCTGCGAGGACAGGCACCTTGTAGTGGTGCAGGGGCTTACGCCGATCACAATTATTCGCAAGCCGGCCGGATGGGAGCAGCCTCGCTACTCACATCCGACTGATTCGTCGCGCATGCGAGCGGTAACTAGGCACTGTCACCTCCTAATCCAGGGTGTTACGCGACACCGTGCCCATTGGACTGGTTTGCAGCCAGGAGATTTACAACACCGGCTGTATTATAACGGCGCCTCCCTGAGACCGGGCCACCTTGGGGAGTAACTATGGCCTTACCGCGTCAAGGGGCTCTGCCGCCGTGGACGAACCGAATTCGCCTATTATACTGAATAGATCACTACGCTTGCCACGACAGGCATGTGATCGTACGAACAAGATGGTGAATACAAACACAAACAAAAACAACAACAACAACAAAAATCAACAAAAACAAACTGAAGGAAGGGATAACAAGTTGACCGCAAAAAGTGGCGGTAACAACAAACGCCGAAGGGAAAAGCATGGCGGAAGAACTTGCCCTTTTTGAGGAGCATGCCAGGGACGACGATGACCAAACGTCCGGAAGCGAGATGGTCAAGAAGGTCAAAATGACACGGCAGGCAAGAACCAGCACCAGAGTGGGTAGAGCACCACCAAGGCGAATAGCGAAGGCAATCATCACAGTGGGTTAATCACCACCGTGAAGAATAACACAGCCAGCAGAAATCAGCAGCACAGTGGGCAGAGCAAGCGGAGAGCAGCATCAAACCACAGCATGGTGGGTTAATCACCACCAGTGGGCCAAGCCGGGCAGAGGCAAAAAGCGCAGCCAGCAACAGCCTTTGCGAAACCCGGCAAAGGAGACCCCGAGAGGAGACGGAAGAGCAGCGGGAAAGTCAAAACCGCAAACGCGCACCCTCAAGGGAGAGACATCGCCATAGTAGCAGGGAGTCAGCGGCCAAGAGACACCTGGGTGAAGTGCATGATCGCCAGTACCCAGGGGAAAGAAGACGTTCCAAGTCAAGGGACGACAAAGCCGACCGTGACGGAGGAAGGAAGAGGTCGAGTTTAGAACGCGGAAGACGATCACCAAAGGAAAGTGAGAGGGAAACGGCAAGAGGCGAGCACGCATCCCATCACCGCGGGTCACATAACCGCTGGCATCAACAAAGAAGCCGTAATGAGAAGCAAAGCGCTCCCGCTGACAACCGGAGAAGAGGTCAGGCACGACGGGAGGACGCAACACAGACCAGGGGACAGAGAGCTTACCCCACACCGTCTACCTCGAGAAGAGCGAATGCGCCGCTGCCAGCACCTGGTACATCAACTGCGCAGGGGAGGCCAAAAATGCAGGGCTACTCGTATGCCTTAAAGGGCATACGGATGGCGGTGCTTCCAAAGCAATACCCGGCGGAGGTCTTGAGCCAGGAAGAGCTGACGCGGCTGCAAGACACGATAATGATCGAGGTATCGAAGGGATGGGGAAAGAAATGTCTGGCTTTCTGCGGCATGTACTTTAGGTCAGGATTACTCCTTGTAGATTGCAAGGATGAGGAAACAGCCGAATGGCTGACCAGAGTCACACCAACTCTGCATAGTTGGGAGGGCCCTGCCCTTATTACGAGGAAAGGGGATGATATACCGCCGACGTATACCGTCACTATGTATCTCCCCAGAAGTAGTGACAAAGAATTCGCACTTAAACTGCTGAAGGCACAGAACACCTTCTTAAATGTTGGGATGTGGCGTATAATCAGCAGCAGTGCTGAGGAGGGGGCCTTGCGGGTATACATGGCAATTGACGAGGCATCGTTCATTAAAATAAAGGAAGCTAGCTCAAGGTGAACTACCGGTTCAGCTTCGTCCCGGTCATACCTTGGAAGCAAAAAGCCCCAGCCAGTGTGGAACAACCCCACGTTCCAGGACAAGTCCAGAGCACTGTGGAGCAAAGCGAGGAGGCAGCAACAACATCCAGGGCAGCAACATCCAACCAGTGCCCAACCAGTGTCTCGTCAGCCACAGGGTCAACAACCGGATTAATCACCGGTAAAGAGCCTACGCAAGCTCCATCAACAGAAGAGCTGCTGGAAGGTCTAAACTTAGAAGACCTAGGGTTGGAGGACAGAGGAGACGAAACCCTGAGGCTGTCCGATGAGGAAGAGCCAGTAAGGCTTCAGCACTGACCGGCCCATACACAAAGGTTGCCCAGATCAACCAGCACTATGCTAAAGCTGCTTCAGCAGTAATAGCACGCAGGTTTGCCTCGGAAGATCTGGGCATAGCACTCATCCAAGAACCTTGGGTGTACAAAGGTCAGGTGAGAGGCTTAAAAGAGAGAAATAATAAGGTAATTTGGGATATTTCTCAAGAAAGACCAAGAGCGTGTGTAGGGCTTAACAACTCCATTAACTATTTTTGCATTACAGAGTTTATGAGTCAAGACCTCGTAGCAGTTCAGGCGACTATGGTAATACAAGGAGAGTCAACGAACATGGTCTTCGCAGCGGCCTACTTTGCGGGATACAACTACGAGGTCCCTCCAGAGGGTGTGAAGAAACTGACGGAATACTGCAGATGGGCAAAATGACCGTTGATCATGGGATGCGACGCGAATGCGCACCACGAGGTATGAAAGAGTACAGACACCAATTCGAGGGGTGAGTCCGTTCTTGAATTTATTATTAGTAATGACCTAAGCATATACAACGTTGGGAATTCACCAACCTTCATCACTAGGTCTAGAGAAGAAGTCCTGGACATAACCCTGGGTAACGATCTGGCTGATGAGCTGGTCTCTGGATGGGGGGGTTTCCTCTGAACCCTCAATGTCGGACCATCTTATTATCCAGTTCGTCATCGGTGCTATGCCCATAGAAGTACCACCAAGGCGAAATCCCAGGAACACAAACTGGGACATGTTCAGGAACATAATACAGGGAAATCTTTCTATCATAGATAGTAGGAACAGAGGAACTAGTTATATGGAATTAGAGACAAGAGTTAATAACTTCAACCGTGTCATTATTGAAGCGTTTAACTCTAGCTGTCGAGAATCCAAAGGCCCAGGAAATAAAACCCACTGGTGGTCGAGGAAACTCTCGGAAATAAGGAAAACCGTGCGCAAACTCTTTAACCAAGCGAGGCGAACGGGAAACTGGGAGCAATACACAGCGAATCTAAAAGCATATAACAAAGAGATTAGAAAAGCTAAAATAAAGAGCTTCAGGAAATTTTGCGAGGGTATTTCGGAGGTTCCAGAGGCGGCAAGGCTCCACAAAGCCCTAGCCAAGGACCAAATGCAGACACGACTATCAATTAAGCTCCCTGATGGAACATACTCAAGGACTGAGGAAGAAAGAGCACGTGCCCTGCTTGCAGCTCATTTCCCGGACGCATCCTCGGATACCTCAACGGAGGAGGCTCGAGAAGGGAGACCAACACCCACAGATTGGAACCTCGCTAAAGAACTCTTAAACGAATGCACAGTTAAGTGGGCAGTAAAGTCTTTCCAGACCTACAAATCTCCGGGAGTGGATGGTATATATCCAGCCTTTCTGCAGCAGGGCGAGGAAGTGATCCCACACCTGGTCAGGACTATGAGGGATAGCCTCGCACTGGCATACATCCCGACGGTGTGGAGAAGAGCAAAAGTGGTCTTTATACCTAAGGTGGCTAAAAAGGACTACTCCAGTCCTAAGTCCTTTAGGCCTATAAGCCTGACATCCTTTGCTCTCAAAGCAATGGAGAAGATTGTAGACCATGAGATTAGATCAAAGGTTCTCGATAGAGTGCCACTACATAAAGATCAGCTGCAAAACAGGCAGGTCGACAGAAACTGCACTGTATCAGCTGTCCCCATAAATCCAAAGTGCGATCGAGTGCGGGGAGATAACTCTATGCGCATTTTTGGACATAGAGGGGGCTTTCGACAACACGACACACGAAAGTGTGAATCGGGTACTCGAGAGAAGAGAGATACAGCGTCCAATCCGTATGTGGATAAATGCCTTATTGCGTACGAGGATTGCCGAAACCTCAAGTGGGGACGGTACAGTAGAGATTAAAACAACGAAAGGATGTTCACAAGGGGGTGTCCTGTCACCCCTGCTGTGAAGCCTGGTAGTAGATGAACTTCTAAAGAGGCTCTCAGACAACGGAATCCGATGTCAGGGGTACGCGGATGATATTGTTATCATTGTAAGGGGCAAATTTGAGAGCACCCTTTGCGACATAATGCAAAGGGATTTGAGGTTAACGAAAGAATGGTGTACTGAGGTAGGGCTAAGCATCAACCCTAACAAGACATCCATTGTGCCCTTCACCAGGAAAAGGAAACTGGAAGGGATTAGGCAAATCACAATGGATGGAGTACAGATGGAGTACACGTCTGAGGTGAAATGCTTGGGAGTCACGTTTGACTCTAAGCTCTTATGGAAGAAACACGTCGACAACACCACATCAAAGGCCACAAGAGCAATAATGGTGTGCAGACGTATTGCAGGAAGATCCTGGGGATGCAGTCCAAAGATCCTAAGATGGATGTACACTATGATAGTGAGACCTATCATAGTGTACGGAGCAGTCGCGTGGGCATCAAGAACAACCATGGTGACCGTACAAAAATCGCTCACGAAGCTTCAGCGCTTAGCGTGTGTCTGCATTACGGGAGCCATACGAACATGCCCGACGGCAGCAATAGAAGTGCTTGAGTTAACGCCTCTAAATATAATAATTGAGCAGGCAGCTAGGAGTACTTTAGTAAACATAGATAAAGAGGGATGTGGAAGAGGCAAAGTGATACAGTCACGGAGCATGGCGAAGCTGTAGGAGCAGATTCCACTTATCCAACTTCCTAGAGATGATACGAGGATGATAATTAAGTTTGAGAAGCGCTTCAAAATAGAGCTGGGGAACAAATGTACGTGGGACACCTCCAGGAATGAAGCGCTTCACCAGGAACACACTATAATATGGTACACCGATGGCTCGAAGACACCGGAGGGCATAGGAGCGGGGATCTTCGGGCCCCGAACCAAAATATCCCTACCACTCGGAAAATATCCGAGCATCTTCCAGGCCGAAGTTGTCGCCATAAGCCGGTGTGAAGATATAAATTTACAGCGGGGATATACCAACGAGAAAATCGCTATACTCAGCGACAGTCAGGCTGCACTCAAGGCATTATCTTCGGTTGAGATTAAATCATCAACAGTCCTTGAGTGCGTGGAGAGGTTAAACAATCTACGAGTCAATAACACCATCCGTCTGGCATGGGTACCTGGACACAGAGGAGTGGATGGTAACGTGCGAGCGGACGAGCTTGCCAAGTTAGCAGCGGCCGGAAAGCCAATAGGACCCGAGCCTATGGTGCCAATGGAGTCACATACAATAAGGGAGGACTTTATACAAAAGGAGGCGTGCCTCAGAAAACAACACTGGTGCGAAAGTCCAGGACTTCGGCAGGCAAAGGCACTAATAGGAGGGTACAACTCGAAGCGATATAAGGTTATGATTAACCTCCCAAAAAGTAGCCTTAGGATTGTAACCGGTATACTCACTGGTCACTGTAGGCTAAAGAGCCATATGCATAAATTGGGCATATCAGCTAGTAGCCTCTGTCGATTCTGTGATGCCGAAGATGGGTCTGCAGAACACATCCTGAAGGAATGTGAGGCAGTCGCGAGACGAAGACTTAGAATCCTAGGATCATCCAAACTAGAAAATAGTCACATACACTCTCTGAAGCCGGGAACCATTCTGGATTTTCTCAGAGAACTCGGCTTGGATGAAGTGTTGTAAAGAGAATTGAGGGCACAATAGACCAATAGGTCGCAGTGCTTAACCTCACAATATCTATCTACCTATCCATCTATCTAGTTCTATAGGTGGACGCCTTTTCCAGATATCGCCATAAAGGTGGACCAGGGGTGACTCTATAATGTGTTTGTATGATATGGGTATCAAATTAAAGTATTAATGAAGTTTTTAAAAGGGATTGGTCCATAGGTCTATAGGTGGACGCCATTTAGGGATATTGTCATAAAGGTGGACCAGGGGTGACTCTAGAATTTGTTTGTACGATCAAGTGAAAGGTGTTAATGAGTATTTTAAAAGGGAGTGGGCCTTAGTTCTATAGGTGAACGCCTTTTCGAGACATCGCCAAAAATGTGGACCAGGGGTGACTCTAGAATGTGTTTGTACAATATTGGTATCAAACGAAAGGTGTCAATGACTATTTTAAAAGGGAGTGGGCCTTAGTTCTATAGGTGGACGCCTTTTCGAGATATCGCCATAAAGGTTGACCAGGGGTGACTCTAGAATTTGTTTGTACGATATGGGTATCAAATGAAAGGTGTTAATGAGTATTTCAAAAGGGAGTGAGCCTTAGTTCTATAGGTGGACGCCTTTTCGAGATATCGTTATAAAGGTGCACCAGGGTTGACTCTAGAATGCGTTTGTACAATATGGGTATCAAACGAAAGGTGATAATGAGTATTTTAAAAGGGAGTGGGCCTTAGTTCTATAGGTGGACGCCTTTTCCAGATATCGCCATAAAGGTTTACTTTTAAATCTTATTATGAAAGAATGAAAGCATATGCTTTATCCCTTGAGTTCCTATAGGATTAAGTTACTTGTAATTAGTTTTAAGCCTACTCTGTAGAAATTTGTTTTGATCTAGACTTAATAGAGTCGTAATAAATAAATAAATAAATAAATAATATTTGCATTAGCATCTTACTAGTTAATATACTAATCCCAGTCGGGTTGAATACTTACTTGAAAATTTATAAATTAGCTAAAATTCATTTTATTCATTATATTTCATACATATAAAAAGTATGTACATATATATGTGGCAAATATTGATTTCCACACCTCTCCTATGATATGGCCGCTCCAACAGCTGATAGCAAAGTTCACCACAACCAGTTGTCAAAATGTAAACTGTAGAACAAAAACAATTACTTTTTCTCTATTTTTCATTGCAGTCATCGCAAGAACATGTTAGCGCAAATCATACTTTTTTCATAACCTTTTTGTAAGCAATTTTAAGTAATTAAAATAATAACATATTACAACGAAAACCACAATTGGTGACCCCGACAATTTTTTGAGATGGCAGAAGATGACAGCGCTTCAATTTCTCAAACACCGGACTCTAGAAATATGCAGTGCTTCCACGCGCTATCTTTGCCCAAATTGCCTCTGCCTTCATTTTCGGAAAGCAACATTGAGGCGTACTTCTATTCCCTCGAGTTCTGGTTTGAGGCGTGTATGATCATTGGGGACACACGGAAATACAATATTGTATTGGCAAGCGTTCCTCCACATCGTTTAATAGAGCTTCGACCTGCGATCGAGACAACACCTATCACCGGGAAATACGAATTTATAAAACAGAAAGTGATTGAGTATTTTGCCGACAGCGAGCAGCGGCGGGATACCCCCTTTATCTCCAAAATCTAAATCCCAAAATCAAAATCCCATAATCAAATCCCCATATTCTGTGTGAAAAACATTCAAATTAGGTTTAAAATCGCCCCGATAATTTGAGTGTTTTTCACACAGGATAATAATTTTTATGTTTATTATATTTCCAAATTAACACTTCAATACTGATGATTTCACAAATATTTAATGGGCACATTAAAGAAAATACAGTGCAACGCAATAACTTATAAATACAATTAATATAGCATTAACATAACAAAAAAATTCAAAATTCATTGCACACCGGAACATTTTTTTTTTGTTTTTACAAATTATAAATACATACATATGTACATATATATATTTTTATACTCAGTTGAGCAGAGCTCACAGAGTATATTAACTTTTATTGGATAACGGTTGGTTGTACAGGTATAAAGGAATCGAGATAGATATAGACGGTGGGGTGCGATAAATCCATGCGAGATAACGCCATATGGCCTTATCACTCAATTCAAAGAGAGATAAAGCCATATTCGCGCCAAAATTTCTGTATGGCTTTATTTCCAATTTCAAAGAGCGATAAGGCCATATGGCGTTATCTCGTATGGCTTTATCTCTCATATGATTTTCCTTTTACGGAATATTTTCGGTGCATTCGTGAACGAGTTGATATTACCTTATAACTCTTATGTTTATTGTTATGTTAGCCAATCCAACACCGGCTGCGCCATGTACAGTAATTCTGCGTAGAACACCTTTCTGCATAGGCGGCCTTGGGTCTCGCTTATAAAAAATAACCCTGGGCTACGCCATGCCAAGTCCGGGTGTGTGGTATAACCGTGGCTACCGCCATGGTGATGTCCCTCTGCGTAGTAGACTCTTCTGCGCAGAAGGTTGTACTACGCAGAAGGACATCACCGTGGCGGTAGCCACGGTTACACCACACATCCGGACTTGGCATGGCGTAGCCCAGGGTTATTTTTTATAAGCGCAGCCGAAGGCCGCCTACGCGGAAAGGTGTTTCAACTTCTCATATGAGAGATAAGGCCATATGGCTTTACCTCGCAATTGGATGGGAGATAGAGCCATATGGCGTTATCTCGCATGGCTTTATCGCACCCCACCGATATAGACTTCCATATATCAAAATCATCAGTATCGAAAAAAAAATTTGATTGAGCCATGTCCGTCCGTCCGTCCGTCTGCTCGTTAACACGATAACTTGAGTAAATTTTGAGGTATCTTGATGAAATTTGGCATGTAGATTCCTGGTCACTCATCTCAGATCGCAATTTAAAATGAACGATATCGGACTATAACCACGCCCACTTTTTCGATATCGAAAATTTCGAAAAACCGAAAAAATGCGATAATTCATTGCCAAAGGCGGTTAAAGCGTTGAGACTTGGTAGATGGGTTGACGTTATGACGCAGAATAGAAAATTAGTACGATTTTGGACAATGGGCGTGGCACCGCCCACTTTTACAAGAAGGTAATTTAAAAGTTTTGCAAGCTGTAATTTGGCAGTCGTTGAAGATATCATGATGAAATTTGGCAGGAATGTTACTACTATTACTATATATGTGCTAAATAAAAATTAGCAAAATTGGATGAAGAACACGCCCACTTTTTAAAAAAAAAAATTTTTTAATTCAAATTTTAACAAAAAATTTAATATCTTTACTGTATATAAGTAAATTAAGTCAAAATTCAACTCCAGTAATGATATGATGCAACAAAATACAAAAATAAAAGAAAATTTCAAAATGGGCGTGGCTCCGCCCACTTTCATTTAGTTTGTCTAGAATACTTTTAATGCCATAAGTCAAACAAAAATTTACCAATCCTTCTCAAATTTGGTAGGGGCATAGATTCTATGACGGTACCTGTTCTCTGTGAAAATGGGCGAAATCGGTGGAAGCCACGCCCAGTTTTTATACACAGTCCACCGTCTGTCCTACCGCTCGGCCGTTAACACAATAACTTGAGCAAAAACCTATATATCTTTACTATACTTAGCCCACGTACTTATCTGAACTCACTTTATCCTGGTATAAAAAATGGCCGAAATCCGACCATAACCACGCCCACTTTATCGATATCGAAAATTGCGAAAAATGAAAAAAAATGCCATAATTCTATACCAAATACGAAAAAAGTGATGAAACATGGTAACTGGATTGGTTTATTGACGCAAAATATAACTTTGGAAAAAACTTTGTAAAATGGGTGTGACACCTACCATATTAAGTAGAAGAAAATGAAAAAGTTCTACAAGGCGAAATCAACAGCCCTTGGAATCTTGGCAGGAATACTGTTAGTGGTATTGCATATATAAATAAATTAGCATTACCCGACAGATGATTTTCTGGATCACCTGGTCCACATTTTGGTCGATATCGCGAGAACGCCTTCACATATACATCTAAGGGCCACTCGCTTTAAAACCCTCATTAATACCTTTAATTTGATATCCATATCGTACAAACACATTCTAGAGTCACCCCTGGCCCACCCTAATGGCGATATCTCGAAAAGGCATCCACCTATAGACCTAATGTTCACTCCCTCTTAAAATGCTCAGTAACACCTTTCGTTTGATACCTATATCGTACAAACATTCTAGAGTCACCCCTAGCCCACCCTAATGGCGATATCTCGAAAAGGCGTCCACCTATAGACCTAAAGTCCACTCCCTCTTAAAATGCTCAGTAACACCTTTAGTTTGATACCCATATCGTACAAACAAATTCTAGAGTCGCCCCTGGTCCACCTTTATGGCGATATTTCGAAAAGGCGTCCACCTTAAGAACTAAGGCCCACGCCCTTTTAAAATACTCATTAACACCTTTCATTTTATACCATATCGTACAAACAAATTCTAGAGTCACCCCTGGTCCACGTTTATGGCGATATCTCGAAAAGGCATCCACCTATAGAACTAAGGCCCACGCCCTTTTAAACTACTCATTAACACCTTTCATTTGATACCCATATAGTCCAAACAAATTCTAGAGTCACCCCTTGTCCACGTTTATGGCGATATCTCGAAAAGGCGTCCACATATAGAACTAAGGCCCACTCCTTTTTAAAATACTCATTAACACCTTTCATTTGATACCCATATCGTACAAACAAATTCTAGAGTCACCCCTGGTCCACCTTTATGGCGATATTTCGAAAAGGCGTCCACCTATAGAACTAAGGCGCACGCCCTTTTAAAATAATCACTAACACCTTTCATTTGATACCCATATCGTACAAACAAATTCTAGAGTCACCCTGGTACACTTTTATGGCGATATCTCGAAAAGGCGTCCACCTATAGAACTAAGGCCCACGCCCTTTTAAAATACCCATTAACACCTTTCATTTGATACCCATATTATACAAACGCATTCTAGAGTCACCCTTGGTCCACTTTTATAACGATATTCCGAAAAGGCGTCCACCTATAGAATTAAGGCCCACTCCCTTTCAAATACTCATTAACACCTTTCATTTGATACTCATATAGTACAAACAAATTCTAGAGTCACCCCTTGTCCACGTTTATGGCGATATCTCGAAAAGGCGTTCACCTATAGAACTAAGGCCCACGCCCTTTTAAAATACACATTAAAACCTTTCATTTGATACCCATTGTTTAAGTGACTTGCGTTCACTTAAATAGGCAACGGTTCCGTAACTTGCGTTCACCTAACCACCCATCCGTGACTTGCGATCACGTCTCCAAGTGACTTGCGTTCACTTCACTAGTTATGACTTGCGTTCATAAAACCCTGGCGGTAGAGTAGACTGGAGTTGCCATCCAGTGCTTCCAGTCAACAGTGTTGGAATTGCTTTCCATCACTAACCCATGTTATAAATACCAGTGCAATGCTTTAACTCGCTCTCTTGTTTCGTGGAACACCGAACACCTACCAGCAACCAACATCATCTACCTTTTTTTGGAATAAACTTGCATCGAATCAACAACGTAGGAGCGAGTACAACCATCAGCACCGACGTCACCTCCAAATCCATGAGAACAACAAAGGAAGTATCTCCCAAAAATCGTAAGTTATATCTTTCTATATAAAAGCAACCGAGATAGCACTTGCGTTGCGGTATTCCCCTAAACTAACCTAACCCTTGCGCGGTCATCCCCACCCTTGCGTGAGATTGGTTCTCGAACCTAACCTAGCCCTTGCGCGGCCGCAAGACGGATCAAATCCCGAATCCTACCTTTCAAATTCACTATTTAAATTCATTTCGTAAAAATGTTCGTTCCGTTGTGGAATTAGTTATATTTCCATTTTACGTATATTTGCTGTGTGAAGTATCAGCGTTTAAGTTCCCATTGTTAGCTTTAAGAGTTTAAATTCAATAAATGAATTAATATTGAAATACGCATTTGCGTCAATGCCTTAAAACATTTGGTCCTTGCGAGCCAAATTTGAATCAGTGGCAACGCAAAATTACAACACTATTCATATATCGCTATCGCCCCATCGCTAATTATTTCCATTCGAAATTTCTCAACCGCGGGTGCTAGTACCACTTACACAATAATTCATTAAAAAATTCAAGTTTCAACTAAGTCAAGTGTGCATATAAAAGTGCAAGTGTTTTCACACGGTTTTCTGCTGCTCAATAAAGTACCTACATTAAGCATACGTACATAGCCAAGTACACAAGTACAAGAGGGTGCATCAACTCGAATTTCGAATTGAAACAAAGAATCATGCGAACCGTGAGGATACGCACGTAAGTAGCAGTTCTCAGTTTTTGTTCCCGAAAAATACATATTCGCCACCAAGCCGTATATTTAACCGTAATTTGCATATACGGTTATATATAAATACGGGAATTCCAGTCCGCTATTTTGCGAATAGCGTGATATATTCTCAACAATTCTTTCGATCGTCGCTTGCGCTTGCGCTAGCAGCGACGGCAGCCTATCCTTTTGGATTTTCGCCAACATATACGAATGTACATATGAATATTTTATTATTTGTAAGGTGCAAAATAATTTTCGATATTTTCACTAGCCACTACCGGTAGTTACTCACCAAAAAACCACGTCCCTTTTTTGATTAGCTTGCGCCGAAGAAGAGTAGTTAAATTCCATATAATACATATATATATATATTCATGTATGTATATATACAGAATCTTTCTAAACTTTACCAAGTTCATAGTTGAGTTTTTCCCAAAAAACGGACTGACGTATATACATACATACAACACCACTAGTCGCGGATGTGCACATACATATAAACACCGGTTTGTATGAATGTGCTTTACATAATCCAAGCACCAACAATTTAAAAAACTGTGGACTCCAGCACGTAAATAAATGCGTGATTACGTTGCTTGCGTCCAACCATAACCAACCATCTTTTGAGAAAATCGCTTATCTTGGGTTTCTCAAATATTGAAGATCCCACGTTATTTTGCATATAACGTGTTTGCTACCACTCTTATCTACATATCTCCACCATTAAGCTGGAGACATTGGTGCTTTTTCGGTAACCGTATCGGTAACCTTTTAACAGCTGATTCGACCAACCTTATGAGAATCAATGCAGTCGATTATTGGTGCCGCTAAGGTCGTAACCGTATCGTAGCCAACCAACTGGGTTTTGGTTCACCGTCGTAACGATAAACAGCTGATTACGTTAGGAATACGGATACAGCGATACGACATACGGCACCAATGACTCCGGCTTTATCCATAAACTCTACACATACCACGTTTATTTACACATCACACAAACATTTTGTATCACAAAACCTTCAACATCATACGTATATTTCCGTGAATTCGGGGGAAATTCCCTAGTAAACCGTGCTAAGTTCCCCTTTGTGAAATACTTTCGATTTCAGTGGGGCATTCCATAATTAACATTGATTAGTTTCTTTTGGTGAATCTCTCCGTGAGCAGTGCAAACCGATTAAGTGCCCGTTCATTTTCGAAAAATCGTTATCCCTCTGAGCGACAGACGGAAAGTCCACTCTCCAAATAAGCGTTTCTCGACTTGCGTCTGTAGTGTTGAAGTTTCCAAACCCGAATCTTCGCGCACAATACCAATTGTGAACTAAAATAATCTCCACCCAGCTTGTCTTCCTGGTCATTTTTTATCAAATCAGACCCTTGATACCGTCTCCAATCATGCCTTCTTCAACAGAAATCATGTCCAAATTTATCTTCGACTCCAACAATGTGGTGAGATTTTGCACCAATTTTCAAAAGGAAGATCCTGATGACCAAACGGACTCTTTATTGGATGTCAAGTTAGAGGACCTCAACGGTCGCTCGGCTTCGTTAAAAAACGCCTATGAAAACGTCTGCATAGCTGAGGACAGCGCAGTTTCTGGAGAGTTTAAAGAGGAAGCCCACAACAAATTTCAGCTTTGTGCTGACTCTTTCTACATCTGCAAATCACATATATTGGACCAATTAAAAATCCTCCGTGGGAATTCATCAGAGTCTGGCAATACCTCCCATGGGAATCCAACAGGGCCAGGCAATACTTCCCGTCAGTCTCTGCCTTTCGATCCAAGCTCGTCTTCATGTCTCAAGCTGGCACCGTGTGATACAGAAACCTTTTACGGTAGTTATGAGGAGTGGCCATCCTTTCGTGATATGTTCACGGCCGTTTACCTCAACCATCCCAAACTGACTCCCGTTCAGAAACTCTATCACTTGCGAAATAACACTCGAGGAAAGGCAAGCGCAATCGTAAAGCAGTACCCTTTGTCCGATGATAATTTTTCATTAGCATGGGAAGCGCTAAAAGCCCGATTTGAAAACAAACGAATCTTAATAGATAAACAATTGAAATTGCTTTTCAACATTCCTCAAGCTACCTCGGAGAGTAGCGAAGGAATTCAAAAGCTACAGAACACCATCAATGATTGTCTTGTGATCCTAAAGACGCAAGGAATTTCCGTTTCCGAGTGGGACCCCATTTTAATCTATTTATGTTCCTCAAAGCTACCAGAGGAAACACTGTCTCTGTGGGAGCAGTCCCTCGAATCTAGGAAGGAGCTTCCTAACTGATCCCAGATGAACCAGTTTCTGACCAAACGTTACGAAGTGGTTGAACGCCTACATGAATATAAAGGCACTAAATCACGCACTTAGTTCCCATCGAAATCCTCGCCTAAAATCCAATCATATCACTCTCAAAAAAACTTGCGTTTACTTGTAGATTATGCAACGACAGTCATCCCTTGAAATCTTGCCCCGAATTCCGAAAACTCAGCGTACCAGAGCGTACCAAATTTGTGAAGGATATCCGGTTTTGCACGAATTGCTTCGCTTACAACCATTCATCTACCAACTGTCCCAGTGCCTTCCGATGTCTGCACTGTAAGAAAAACCATCACACCATGTTACACCCTCCTACAACCAACCAGCCCGAATCAAAAGCTTAGCCTAGCACATCCGCAAAAAAGGCAACCAATCTATTACACACCGAATCTTCCCAAGAGCCCAGACATCCCATCTTCAACCTCACCGAGGGCAATTGGGAAGAGTCTCCTTCTCCCACCAAACCTGACTTCGAAGTTCAGGCTAATTTCTCCACCAGCAACGAGAAAACACTCCTTCCCACCGCCCTAGTGAGCATCGAATACCAGGGTTCTATCTTCACGTTACGAGCACTCATCGATCAAGGCTCACAAAAAACCTTTGTGTCCGAAAAAATACAACACCGTTTACAACTACCTACCTATAAAGAAAACTTCTCAGTCACGGGGATGGGCTGAAAAGTAGTAGAAAATGCCAACCGTGTCTGTCAACTCACGTTGGTACCGAAATCAATCACACCCGTATCCATACCAACGCCATCGTCTTAAAACAGCTGACCAGTTTTCTTCCCTCCTTTAAACTATCGAAACCAAATCTTTCGGAAATTCAGGATATAGATCTTGCGGATCCATACTTTTATACACCCGGTCCCATTGATCTCGTCATTGGCAGTGACCTTATACCCCAGATCCTCCTACAGGGAATGATACACGGAGTTTTTGGGAGTTTTCTTGCGCAAAATACCGTTTTCGGGTGGAATCTGAGCGGACCACTGACCTCCACCCAATGCTCTACATTTCATACCCATGCCACAACAGTTTCAAACGAGGATCTGAGCTTCCAGCTGAAACGTTTCTGGGAATTAGAGGAAGTCGCTGAATCACATCTCCCATCGGAGGACGACCGTGCGTGTGAGTCGTTCTATCAAGAAACCACATACCGACAAGCCAATGGACGTTACGTCGTACGCCTCCCCTTCAAAGCAGGGTTCCCATCCCAGATTTCTCTCGGTTCGTCTCGGTCGCAGGCGATGAAACAAGCGATTCGTATGGAACACATGCTCAAAAAAACTCCGCTCCTTCAATCGGAATATAATCATGTGCTAGAAGAATATCTAGCCCTGGAACATATGAAACCGACTTCTCCTGAAGAAATCCATCAAAACGAAAAGTATTTTTCGTATTATCTTCCTCACCATTCGGTAGTGAAACCGGACAGTGCATCCACCAAAGTCAGAGTGGTTTTTAACGCCTCCAAGCCGACGTCTTCAGGCACGTCGTTGAACGATATCCTCCATATAGGCCCTGCTTTGCAAACCGATCTTATGTTCATCATTCTCAACTGGCATCTTTATAGATATGTATTCAATGGCGACATTCAAAAAATGTACCGTCAGATCCTCCTACATGAGGACGACCAGCAGTATCAGAGAGTTATTTTTCGTCGACCCCATGACACAAAACCTACCGATTTCGCCTTAAAAACCGTAACATTTGGAGTGAACTGTGCGCCATACCTGGCTATCCGAACATTACACCAGTTGGCCAAGGACTTGAGGGAACCCTACCCTATAGCTGAGCGAATTCTCACCAAAGAAACTTACGTTGACGACATCTTGTCTGGAGGACATGACCTTCGCTCCTGCATGCAAGCCCAATTCCAAACCATTCATTGTTTAAACCCCGCAGGATTCCCCCTCAAGAAAATCACAGCCAACCATCCAGAGCTTCTTGTCCATATTGCAACAGAAGACTTGCTTGAATCCGACTTCTTGAAATTTGATTGCTCAAGTTCAACAAAAACCCTCGGCATTAGATGGAATGCATTAAACGATTCCTTTTCGTATACCATAGAACCCACTCAAGTACCTTCTCAGGCAACTAAAAGGCAAATCTTATCTTCGGTTTCGAAACTTTTCGATCCCGCAGGGTGGCTCGCGCCTATTCTGATTCAGGCAAAGATATTGCTACAGCAGATATGGTTAGAAGGTACTGAATGGGACGAATGTGTCCAACCACCCTCCCTCCAAAAGTGGATTCAATTCGTATCCCACCTACCGGTTATCGGAAAACTTCGAATACCCAGATGGACTGAGTTTTCTCCAAAATAAAACATCCAAATTCACGGATTTTGCGATGCTTCCGAGAAAGCATATTGCGCAACTGTATATATACGTTGTCAATCGGATGAAAAATTCTCATGTCATCTTCTCTTTTCTAAAACAAAAGTAGCACCTTTGCAAACAGTGAGCCTGCCGCGCTTAGAACTGTGCGGTGCAGTCCTATTATCCAAATGCATAAAAAATCTAATCAATCAACTACCTTTAAGAGATATTGAAATCTTCTTATGGTCGGATTCATCAATCGTCCTTGCGTGGCTCGAAAAGCCACCATGCAATTGGAAAATATATGTAGCGAATCGTACGTCACAGATTATCAACAACGTAGGTAACATTAAATGGCGCCACGTACCCACTAACCATAACTCAGCAGACCTCGGCACCCGAGGATGTAGACCACAGGATTTACTTTACCAATCACTCTGGTGGACCGGAACAGACTGGCTTCTAAAACCACCCGAGCAATGGCCCCTTTCACCGCGTCAGAACGTTGTTCCTCACGAAGAACGAAAGGTTGAGGCGTTCCATATTTCGGAGAATGAACCTGAGGGCATTACGAGTGATAACCTACATTTTTCGTTTCCTCCATCGAATCGAGCCCATACAGTCCACTCAGTCGATCAGTTACGAGTCTTTAAATTAACTGGGTAAAAACACGTCTCATAAAACTTGCGCAGACCAGATACTATCCCGTGGAATATGCCCAACTTTCCAATGGACAAACTATCTCAAAAAGGAGTTCACTTCTCCCGCTGAATCCCCTTCTCGACGCAAATGGCCTTCTCCGGGTAGATGGCTGACTAATCAACTCTGATATCCCATATAAAGAAAAATATCCAGTCATCATCCCTGAATCCTCACGTTTCTGCTACTTATTTCTCCAATATCTACACAATTTATTAATGCATGCTGAACACCAACTCATGGTGAGAACTGCTAGACAGGAATATTTCATTCCGCGATTGAAATCAAAAATTAAGTTTTGCATACGTAATTGCAAAACATGTAAAAAAAAATAAAAAAGCCTCGAGATCACAAATCATGGCAGCCTTACCACCTGAACGTTCTAACTATTCCTTACCATTCACCTATACCGGACTGGACTTTGCAGGTCTCTTTGACTTTAAATCGTGAAGTATGCGTAAAGCACCAATAATTAAAGGCTACGTCTGCGTCTTTGTGTGTTTCTGCACCAAAGCAATACACTTAGAACCCTGCTCCGACCTTTCAACCAAAGCCTTTCAAGCCGCCTTTTCCCGATTCGTCGGAAGACGCGGTCTTCCCTCACGACTCTTCCCCGACAATGGGAAAAACATTGTCGGCGCCAATAGGGCATTTCAACGAGACTTCAAACAATTCCTGAAAGAAGCTTCCGATGATATCAAGGAAAAATACTCTCTTCAATCTCTCGAATGGCACTTTTTACCACCCAATGCCCCCCACATGGGTGGCCTCTGGGAAACCGCCGTTAAGAGCTTCAAATTGCATTTTAAACGCATTGCTAGCGGTCACCATTTTACATTCGAGGAGCTGGCCACATTGCATGCGCGCATTGAAGCCATACTCAACTCCCGACCACTCTCCCCTATGTCCGACAATCCACAGGAATTACTCGCGTTAACTCCAGGACATTTCCTACGCGGTGCGCCATTGCTGGCTGCGCCGGAGCCCCAACTCGATAATCTATCTCTCCATAACAAATAGGAAAAGCTTAAAAGGTTACATCGCCAATTTAGTCAAAGGTGGAAAGATGAATACCTCAAAGAGCTTCATAAAAGGTATAAATGGAAGACCGCTCAAAAGGACCTTTCTGAAGGAGATTTCGTCGTTCTTAAAAATGAATTGCTACCCGCAAACGAATGGCGCCTAGGCCGAGTAGAAAAGGTGTACCATGGAGTTGACAATCGTATACTTGTCGCAGACATTAGAACGCAACAGGGAATTTTCACCCGACCAATAGTCAAACTATGTCCTCTTCCCCTCCAAGCTGGGGTGCCCAGCCCTTAACCCGAATTCACACACACTTTCACCGTCCAATTACCACCGCCAAACTTGTTTAATACTTTTACTAAATCGCATCTCTCTTACAGAAGCCGTGACACCCATCGATCGTCATCTTCGGACGTCTCCGTAGGCAATCGGTCCCGTGTACCCCGTGACCCCAACGTGCACCAGTGCTTGGTATGCTTCCGCTACCACGCCCTGCGTTTTTGCCGGGAGTTCAATCTGATGGATGTAGAGGAGCGTCGCGTCAAGGTACGCTTCCTCGACTACTGCCCTAATTGCCTCGCCCGAACACACAACCATGTCCGAGACTGTCGATCCGAACAAAAGTGTAAGATATGTCGTCAGTGGCAACACACCCTACTGCATCGTCCATCCACGGAAGAGGTGGAGGTGGAACACACAACCACCGAAACGGCACGCCAACGAACAAGAACCCCAGCGGCCCGACCAACCTCACAGCCCGCCGCCGCCACCTCTCGATCGGCTTCAAGACGCGCCACTTCACCTGCTCGACGTAGACCTCAGCCGTTGGATGCTCGCTTGTGCCTCGAGCTCGACAATGCCATCACTGCCTTACAACGCCACCGCAGAGCAGTTACACCTGTGCAACGGGGCCGCCATGTTTAAGTGACTTGCGTTCACTTAAATAGGCAACGGTTCCGTGACTTGCGTTCACCTAACCACCCATCCGTGACTTGCGATCACGTCTCTAAGTGACTTGCGTTCACTTCACTAGTTATGACTTGCGTTCATACAACCCTGGCGGTAGAGTAGACTGGAGTTGCCATCCAGTGCTTCCAGTCAACAGTGTTGGAATTGCTTCCATCACTAACCCATGTTATAAATACCAGTGCAATGCTTTAACTCGCTCTCTTGTTTCGTGGAACACCGAACACCTACCAGCAATTAACATCATCTACCTTTTTTTGGAATAAACTTTCATCGGATCCACAACGTAGGAGCGAGTACAACCATCAGCACCGACGTCACCTCCAAATCCATGAGAACAACAAAGGAAGTATCTCCCAAAAATCGTAAGTTATATCTTTCTATATAAAAGCAACCGAGATAGCACTTGCGTTGCGGTATTCCCCTAAACTAACCTAACCCTTGCGCGGTCATCCCCACCCTAGCGTGAGATTGGTTCTCGAACCTAACCTAGCCCTTGCGCGGCCGCAAGACGGATCAAAATCCCGAATCCTACCTTTCAAATTCACTATTTAAATTCATTTCGTAAAAATGTTCGTTCCGTTGTGGAATTAGTTATATTTCCATTTTATATATATTTGCTGTGTGAAGTATCAGCGTTTAAGTTCCCATTGTTAGCTTTAAGAGTTTAAATTCAATAAATGAATTAATATTGAAATACGCATTTGCGTCAATGCGTTAAACACCCATATTGTACAAACGCATTCTAGAGTCACCCCTGGTCCACTTTTATAACGATATTCCGAAAAGGCGTCCACCTATAGAACTAAGGCCCACTCCGTTTTAAAACACTTATTAACACCTTTCGTTTGATACCCATATTGTACAAACGCATTCTAAAGTCAACCCTGGTCCACTTTTATAACGATATTCCGAAAAGGCGTGCACCTATAGAACTAAGGCCCACTCCCTTTCAAAATACTCATTAACACCTTTCATTTGATAACCATATAGTACAAACAAATTCTAGAGTCACCCTTGGTCCACCTTTATGGCGATATCTCGAATAGGCGTCCACATATAGAACTAAGGCCCACGCCCTCTTAAAATTCTCATTAACACCTTTCATTTGATACTCATATCGTACAAAATAAATTCTAGAGTCACCCCTGGTCCACCTTTATGGCGATATCTCGACACGGCGTCCATCTATAGAACTTAGGCCCACGCCCTTTTAAAATACTCATTAATACCTTTCATTCGATACCCATATCGTACAAAATAAATTCTAGGGTCACCCCTGGTCCACCTTTATGGCGATATCTCGAAAAGGCGTCCACCTATAGAACTTAGGCCCACTCCCTTTTAAAATTATCATAAACACATTTCATTTGATACCTGGTCCACCTTTATGGCGTTATCCCTAAATGGCGTCCATCTATAGAACTGTGGTCCACTTCCTCTTAAAATACTCTTTAATACCTTCCATTTGATACACATGTCATACAAACACATTCCAGGGTTACCCTAGGTTCTTTTTACAACATGGTGATTTTCCCTTACTTTGTCTCCACAGCTCTCAACTGAGTATGTAATGTTCGGTTACACCCGAACTTAGCCTTCCTTACTTGTTATGTATAAATTACATTACAAAACCCTACCAGCAGTTTTCTGATAATTTTATCGTCTATCGCCAAAAAGTAACTAACTCGATACATTTTGCAGTTAATAAGGCGATAGAAATTCATCTGACAAACAAAACTTATACTTTAACGGAATTATTTCTCCAAGAATATATTTAGGCAATGGAGATCTGTAACGTTTTGAATTTTCCTTTTTCAATTATTTTGAGAACTTTTTCAGTTTGCTTTCATAGTTTCCTTCTATTCAATAGCTATATTAATGATATTATGCTAATTTTGCGATATTTTCTCATCGTCGCTTCACTACCAGATCTAGGTTTTTCATTTAAACATTTTAATATTCTTTCACAGTATTTTTAATAATAAATTTATAAACCAAAATTAAATAAATAGAAAATAAAATTTAAATCCGTGATCTGGCATTGAACCGACGACTTTTGCATGGTACTTGAAGACCTAAGCCTCTGTGCCACTGATGTACATAAAAAGTTGTTGTCAAATTCGCAATATAACATTGACGTGGTTAGAACAGAAAGAAGATATGAAAACACAATGCAAATAGAACGTGTACCGTTAGGTTATTCCCCATCATTTTACTTTGTACTTATATATTTTATCATACTTACATATATATAAATGCGTAATTATGTATATACGCGTCGGAACTTTACTTTATGATTTAATTAAAATTTTTGTGATTTTGTGTTCGAGGTTTTTTGATATTTCCTCAAAAAAGGTTTGGGGATTTAGCCCCAAAAAAAGTGCGGGGATTTTGCGTTGCCAAGTCCGAGTTAGGCGCCTATGAGTTAAACTTTCTTGTCCCCCGCATTACCAGTGTAGGCATTCTGCCTCTTCCAGAGGGCGTTAAAGCTTTAATCGAGTACCCACGGCCTGCGGTTGCAAAGGAGCTAAAACGATTTTTGGCGATGGTGAATTTCTACCACCGATTTTTGAGGAATGCAATACAAACTCAATCTCCCCTCATTGAAATGTTTCCGGGAAACCAATGTAACGACAATACCTTGCTTGATTGGACACCAGAAAGCATACGATATTTGGCAAACTGCACATTACTGGCACATCCATCCGCGGACAGTAAATTTTCATTATGGGTGGACGCATCAAATTTTTCCCACGGCGCAGTCCTCAGGTAATAAAAAAGGAACTGTGCCTCTAGAATTTTTTTCGCGTACATTTTCGGCCGCCGAGATGTGATACAGCACCTATGACAGGGAACTACCTGCCATGTACGCTGCGACACGCTACTTTCGTTATCTCATCGAAGGAAGACGTTGTCATATTTACACCGATCATAAGCCTGTGACTTTTGCATGCAGGAAAAAGCTCGAAAAGGCATCAGATGGACAAGCTCATCAGCTTGATTTCGTCGGCCAAATAACGACGGACATACGCTTCGTGGATGGTAAAAACAACATCGTTGCTGATTTACTCTCGTGTATTCAACAAATCAGCACCGTACAGAAATGGATCTACCAATCAACACTTCGCTAAACACTAACAGCTTCCAACAGATCGATTCAATGCCAATAAATTATGACGACCTAGCCGAAGAACAAGCAAACGACACGCGCCACCCTCACAGCTCCGACACATAAGTAGTTTTTCATATAGATGAGTTTAAGACATGCTTATGCATTATGAGTAGATTGCATGTATTTTTATGGAGAATGGTAGAATGAGCGACACTAGCGCCATCTGATTTTGAAAAGTAGCCAACTCCCCAATTTTGTTCCAAGCAAATCATAAGAAGAAGAATTTGACATTTGCTTTGGCTAAGGGTGTTGGCATACTTTGCAAGTGAAATTATTTTTCCCATTGGTTGGTAAATTTTCTAACATGTTTCACAATTAAAAACTGCAATGTAACAATTGAATACGACACAAAATATGTTAGCAAGTATTTTTGTTGTATAGGGAGAATGTTTACAACAGTGCTTCTCGAAATTTTATATGTGAATTGACAAGGCGTAATAAAATTCAATTGCCGAGTCTGAAGTTCCTTCATATTTACAAATGCAACATCTTGGTTGATTGTAGCGATGTTATTGGAATGCATAAGCTTGTGTTAAACGCATCTATATGAAAAATGTCATTGTGTCACCGCCTTCACGCGCAGCCGTTCGCGGCGAATTGGAAGGCGCCAACACCGACGAGGGGCCATCACCATCAAACAATTTGCGAATCTGCAGTCTTGAACTATTATCGGGCAATCGCGACGTGCATTTATGTACATTTATTATAAAGTTGTATGAATGTCTATATAAAAAATTTAATACATATATCAAGTTTGTGAACAAGTGAATTGCGTCAATTTCGTTAATCATAAATAAAATTGAAATACTTATTTATAACATTGTCTTGGCCGGGCCACAGCTCAGGGATGGTGCCGGTCAAGATATAGTGCAGAAAAGAACAAGAAAAGTTTGTATTAGTATTTTAATTTAACTATAAAAATCTTTATTTGAAATAAAGATTGTGCACAAAAAATTTATATATATATAATTTCAGGTTACCTTTTGGTTGAAGCTGGAAACTGCGGTGGGATACGTCCTTTCACGTTGATATAAGAAAACAAGTGAAGTAAAAAATATATAACAGGTTAATGCCGCTTGCCAGTCAAACTGTTTATTTATTCCAGCGATGTTCATTTGTATGGTTAACATAAACAATTTGACTGGCACTGTTGACCAATATAAGAAAAAATGTGAGGGCGCCCTTTTATGTTTAGTGTTTAGGCTGTTGACCTAAACATGCCGGCCCCTTTGCGAGACGAAATATTTATTTGGACATATTCCGCCGCTGGTTCCCAGTATTTGCTTAAATTAAGTATAAAACTATTTTCAGCTCAGGTTCCGTTTGAATTACCTAATGTCGAAAATTGAAGAAAAATAAATAATAGATGTATATGTTTCAATCCCAGTGGCAAATTCTTTTTTTATTCTTTTTGTAAAAAGTATATGTAAAAAAAGTTTATGTATAAAAAGTATTCACAATTCATCATTTTTGTAAAAAATATTTAGGTATATAAAAAAGTATTCAAATTTACTATAAATTCAATTATGTTTTTTATGTAAGAAAAGTATAGTATGTATAGTATAAAATGCAATTTATATATATATAAAAGCAATTTATCAGGCGCCAGACAACACCCAGCCAAAGATGGTATTCTGTGCCAACAGGGGCTCCAAAGTTCCGGCTGGTATGGCGCCCAGCAGAACTTTTGGGACCACGTCCGCACCGAGCACCAATCGGACTGAGGCGGCGATGTAAAACCGCGTGTCTGCGAGCCTGATATTTGCATACGGCGTGGCTACCGTTGCGTCGAGGCTAGTTAATGGAGTTTGCCTCTGGAATTGTTGCAACGCCACAGCATAGGTGGTAATGGTTGCCGTTTGCCCATGCTTGCCCCGCAGCTTGATAAAGCACCCACGCCGATCAACCCCAACCGTCACCTCAAGGCGGAGTTGGCGGAGAAGTTCCTCCTCGATGATGGACGTTGCAGCGCATGGATCGAGTAAGGCTCGCACCAGGTGCAAGCGTCCACCCGACTCGAATTTAACGAAGGCCGTGGGTGCAACCGACCTGAGGCACTGAACCAACCGCGGCGGTGCGCGTGGGTTCACAACCGTTCCAGCCCGGAAACCACTAGTTGGATGGGGGTGGAGTGCAGATGATTCCACTCTCCTCTTGGCGCGACTATGACGCGCATGCTGCTTACGTCGATTTTTCCTTCTATTCTGGCTGATCCTCTGCGGTTAGAAAGTTTTCATTTCAAGTCCGCTAGGGATCACCTCGTGCCTGAGTAGAGGTCGAAAACGGCACGGTTGGAAAGTTTTCATTTCCAATCCGCTCGCAGAGGGCGGGTGGAATGCAGATGTTTCCACTCCGCTAGCTACACCTGGGCGGAAAGCAGACCTTTCCGCTCCAGGGGACTCCGTTTCGACCTCGGACGCGTTTAATCAGAGGGTGTCGCTTTCCTCAACGGTGGTTCTCAGTGGACTGCGATGCCACGTGGTTCGTTTCCGTCGCGTCGGGTCCTGAGCTTCCTCGATATGCAGCATGGTGTGGTGGTCGTCCTTGCACTTATTGCACCGCCCCTCGTGTGTGCAGTGTGCTGCACTATGCAGAGGGGACAGACAATTTGTGCAATAGTTTTTTTTTTTTTTATTACAAAAACCACCTTTTTTCCGGTGTGCTATCGCGGAAGACGGGACACACCCTAAGTGGATGCTTCTTTTCGCACAATCGACAGGTCAGAGGGAACCCCTTTGCCTCAGCTGTTTTACGAATGGTAGTGAAACGCGTCATTTTTCTGAAAAGGAAAATAATTTGTTCTCATTTTATCGACGCGGCTAGCGTATTTCGGTTGGCGCGCAATTCTGATAAGGTAAATGTGAACCTCACCTTATAAGGGGTTGCTGGTGGAAGCAGGGTAATGTATGCGATATACAAATACCCGATAGATGTATTGTATTGTAATATAATTGATATTCATTTGTTTTGTAAATGATACCCTCGGACCCCCAAGACAGAAACAACGCCAAACCAAGCATAAACCAGGAAAAATTTTCTAAAACAATGTCTAATTTATATATTTCCAAGATTTATAGCATCTATTTTTGATTACTAACTAGTTTCACAAAATAAATGTCTATGTCATGCTTTTCCATATGTGAAGCATGCAGCCTTAAGGATGATTGCTGATGTGTCAACACCCTTATGCTACCGTACTAGTGTATCGATTGTTTGCAATATCGATATTTTGCATGTTTCATTAACTTCAGTTCGGAATTAGTTAATAAAAATGAAACGTGTTCGCGAGGAATTTTTTTGTTTTGTGATTGCAATATAATTGTAATCAAGGTTCGATTAGAGCTCAAGGTTAGAACAATATTTTTTTTCTAATGATAATTATTTTTACTTTTTAATTTTTCCAAATTTGAAAAATTGTTGTATAAAATTCAACTGCACTAGACACTTTAGTTATGTTGTATATATTTGTAGTTATCGTTTATCACTCACAATTCAAAACTTGAGTTATTATTATTTATAATAAAATAAAAATGAAATAAAAATTTTAAATAAACTGCGCGACGGCGGGCGGGCGAAAATACAGAAAACGATTGCGGTTCGGACGTTGCGTGTGGACGGGTAGTTTTAAGTAAACTGACATAATTATGGTTGAGAGCGCGGTGAGTGTTGCAGGCACAGTTGAAATGCCCTGTTTGCGCTTGGCCGCAATGGCGGGGTGTTGCCAGACGGAGGGGGGCGGACTTTGTCCGAAAATTGGATCATGGCTTCAACATGCAAAATACGTTGGTGAGACGTACGATGGCAGAATCGCCCCAGAGAATGAGTTCGTGTTGGGATAGGTTCAGCTCACTTCGGAGCTGTTTCACTAATTTGGAGAGTAAGACTGCTCCACAGAGTTCTAACCGTGGAAGACTCACGGTTTGAAGGGGTGCTACTTTTCTTTTAGCAGCTAGCAAATGGGATGAAAAACTAGTTTCATGGGTTTGTGCACGTAAATATACACAGGCACAAAATGCTTTTTCGGAAGCATCTGAAAATCCATGCAGCTGGATGAGTTTATCGGGGGAATACTGTACCCACCTAGGGATTTTAATTTCTCTAATACACGGCTACACGTCTTCGTCCCAATCCGTTCCTTCCATCCAGAGTTGTTGCAGCAACATTTTGGCAAGAATCATTATTGGCGATAGCCATCCTGCGGGGTCAAAGAGTTTCGCAACTGCTGATAAAATCTGCCTTTTCGTAGTCGTGTTTTCTGCTGATGGTGGATCGTACGTATAGTGAAGGTGTCGGTTAGCGCGTTCCACTGAATTCCAAGGTTTTTTGTGGAACTCGAATAGTGGAATTTAAGAAAGTCGACGTCTAGCAAATCAGGATAGGGAACGGGTTTTAAAATTTCAGGGTGATTTGCCGACATCTTTCTCAAAGGGAAGCCTGCCGATTTTAAAGCTTCGATAACTTGAGTCATGGAGTTCAAAGTGGACTGTATATTATGACCGCCTGACAAAATATCGTCAACATATGTTTCGTTTAATAAAATGTTTTTAGCGAGCGGATATTTATCTTGACTGTCGTGGGCGAGTTGGTGTAGGGTTCGAATTGCCAAATATGGCGCGCAATTTACACCAATGTAAACTGTTTTTAGTCGAAAATCTTCTATCGGCAGAGTTGGGTGTTTTCGAAATACGATTCGATGAAAATTTTTATCTTCTTCATGGATGAGTATTTGGCGATACATTTTCTCAATATCGCTGTTAAAAACAAACTTATATAGTCGCCATTTAAGTATGACGAGCATTAAGTAATTTTTTAGTATGGGGCCTGTATGGAGGACGTCGTTCAACGAGTTGCCAGAATGTGACATTTTTGATGCGTTGAAGACGACTCGCACTTTTGTGGTTTTGTTGTCGGGTTTTATGACAGCATGATGGGGTAGATAAAACGATAGACGATCCATGGTTAAATATTCATTAAGGACTTCAAAATATTTGTCTCTTGATTCGGGTTTTCTTTCGAGCGTGCGTTCGATGCTGATGTACTGCTGTTGTGCTGCGGGTCGTAAATGACCGAGTGCCAGATTGGCTGGAAATTCCGATTTGAGTGGTAGTTTGACTCTGTAGCGTACATCTTCCTCACGTATTGTGGTCGTCCGGTAGAGTCCTTCGCATATTCATCATCTGCTGATCGTTGTTGGGTTTGGGGAACTTCTTCTTGTTCCCAAAATTGTCTCAAAATTTGATTGATGGGGTCATCGGTGCATTCCGTGACATGAGTGCTGAAGGTTGATACCTTTTCAGCTACAGGGCCGCTTAATATTCATCCGAATATTGCGTTTTGGGCAAGTAATGTTCCACTCACATTTCGTAGGAGCCCTTCGGTGAGGGTTTGCGGGGTGATATCGCTGCTGATTACCACATCGATTTTCGATGGTAACGAATACTGTGGATCGACTAACGGTAAATGGGACAGTTCTTCGATATCGATCCTTGAAACTCTGACTGTGGGCAAGAACTTCGTTAGTTTCGGTAAAATTATTGCTTGTGCGTCTATCATTTAGGTTAAGTCTGCCGAACAGAATGTTATCTGGCAGACTTTATTGGCATTTTTCACAACCGTTCCACCCATTCCAGATATCTGGTGGAGATACTCTTTTGTGGGTAGACCAAGAAGCTTTTGTATACGGGATGATACAAAAGTTTTTTGTGAACCTTGGTATATTAGGGTCCGAATTTTATGAAATTCGCCAGCATAGTATATTGATACTACTGCTGTTGGTAGTAGGGTGGTTCCATGATTACTCGAGAAGAGTGTAGAAACCGGGTGATGTATATTGGAACGATTTTCCGTCATCCCTTGTCAAATTTGGTTTTGAGACAAACCGGTTTCGGCGTTGTGCCATCATCAGTGTCGATTTTCGTTCTGATCTGTTGTTGTCATTTGTCCTGTATTTATAGTTCGTAGGTATATGAGCAGGTGTTGTCAAATTGATGCTTGTGTATATTTAGTTATGTGTATGTGCTGTGTGTTCGTTCAGAACCGAGGGTGGTTTACTAATCGATTTGTGTGGCTGTCTGGGTTAGGTAGAAATCTGTGATTTTAGTCGTTTGACCTTCTTTGTCGGTTTTTTGTTTTGGTGTGTTAATTTTTTTGTGTTTATTTGTTGTTGTGCGTTTGTCTGTTGTACCTGTGTGATTAAGTTGTTTCCTGTAAACAAGTTTTAAAGGCTCGAATATTGTGTCAGAAATGGTGTTTATCTGTTCGTTTATTATTCTACCGTCGAATGTTTTCTGTTTGTAGATTTCCATGTTTTCGAGTACGTTGAGACGTCGGCCCTTTTCTTGTATGTGAAGAACCCTAACTGTTTTATTGATGTTTGCTGGGGAACATTCATTCTCGACCATGTGATTCGCGAAGTTAGACTCGGGTATAATGTTTGGATTCCGTATTTTTTTGGTGTAATCTCTAATATGTTCTCTGAACCTCGTTCTTATTTGCCGTCCTGTTTGTCCTATGTAACTATGCTGGCATCCGCAGGTAAGCTTGTATACGCCGTGGCTGCTAAACGGATCCTCTGAGTTAATGTTAGTTCTTAGTTTTCGCCCTAGATTGTTCGATGTTTTGAATGCTGTGTTAATGTTGTATTTTTTAAAAGAAATTTGCCAATTTATATGTTGCTTTTCCAGTATATGTCATAGTAGTCCAGCTATTATTTTTTTTTTTCATTATTTCTTTTTGGTTCTCCATTTGTCCTTCTGAGCTTATCTACTAGTGCTTTTTTATATCCGTTGTTTGCAGCGATATTATATATGACCTCAAGTTCTCTCTTATATGCCTCTTGTGTAAGAGGTGTTCTTTCAAGTCTATGTACCAAGTGCCTTAATGCTGCATTTTTATGATGTTGAGGGTGATTTGAGGTATTGTGTATTATTGTGTCTGTGGCCGTTGACTTTCTATATATGTTATAGTTAAATCTTTTGGCTTCTTTATCAATATTTATCGTGAGGTCTAGATAGTTGATTCCTCCGTCTTTTTCGGTTTCCATTGTAAATTTTATATTGCCGTGCTGTTTGTTGAGTTACTCCAGTACGAGCTCTTCGTTATTAGTAGTTAAAACGCATATTATGTCATCCACGTATCTAGCATAAAATGACACGCCTAATTTGGACTTCAGCTCCTGTATGTACTTTTCTTCCAGATTTTGCATGAACACTTCCATAAGAATTGCTGATGTGGGGCTTACCATTCCAAGACCGTTTGTTTGTCTATATATTTTATTGTTGAATTTAAAATAGTTTTGACGTAAAGTGGTTCTTAGCGTATTTGTTATTTGCATACTTTTCACTTTGTTTTTTGTGTTATGAACTATTGTTGAGCTAACTATGTCCAAAGTCTCCGATAGTGGTATAGATGGGTATAGATCTTTTATGTCAAAAGATACCAATTTGCTGTTTCTTGTTAGCTCTACGGTCTCGAGTCTCTCTATTAGTTCTGTTGTGTTAGTTATTGCATATTCGTTCCTTAGCTCCAGAGTGTCTATCAATATCGTTTTTAAATATTTGGACAGTTTGTAACATGGTGCCGATTTAAAATTAATGATGGGCCTCATTGGCGTGTCCGGCTTGTGGATTTTTGGTAGCGCAACCAGTGGAGGAGCCGAAGGGTTCATTTGGACCAATCTATGTGCCATGTTAGAATCTACTATATTTGTTGCATTTTTTATAGCAACTTTGATTTGTTTTTGGTATTCATCTGTGGGATCCTCTCTCGTTCTACGACATTTCATTTCCTCTATGAGATCCTCGGTTTTGGATATATATTGCTCTTTTTCGATTAGCACAGTGGTGTTTCCTTTGTCCGCTTTCGTTGTGACAATATTGTTTTTCCTTAGTTTATGCCGTAGATTCTTTATTGTTTTCTCCTCTGTATTCGGTTTTTGTCCTTCCTGTTCTTTCACCTCCTTTCTTATGATTTCCCTGCACATGTGTCTTGCGTGCTCCTGTTCTTCCTGTGGTATCAATGATATTGCGATCTCCGCATCTACAATCGCTTGCTCTGTTCTTCTTACTGTATTCTGGTCCATGATATTGTGCTTCAGGCCCTTTTCGAGAAGTTGTGCCTCTTCCTTGGTAATGGCCACTGTTGTGAGGTTAACGAACTTGTCATGAAACTGGTGAGTGTTTTGGTTTTGGTTACCCTCTCGTCGTCCTGCCAGCTTGTCCAATTTTCGGTTCAGCGACCTGTATTTTTGTTGTAGTTCCTGATCGACCTCTGTCTTAATGCGGTCGAAGCATTCCATTAATACAGTCGTAGGTAGTTGTTCTGCCAATCTTAAATGGATAGATAATAACTCGGCATTTATCTCATCCTTCTTCGAGTATAAGCTTTCCAATTCATATTTTAAAAAATCCTTTTCCGCTTTTTTAACTGTTTTCCTGCTAGATTTGGTATTTGCCTTTATTGTTATTTTTGCGAATTTCGGAGTAACATTCAATTCCAGGCATTTTTTGTTGAACCAAATGCTCGCCTTTGCTTTATATATTTTCAGTAGGCGTCGCTTGTAAATTGTTAGTAGTCCGTTCGCGTTCAAGTTAAAAGCCTGACAAGCAATAACTGACTTATCTTGTTTGGTTGATTTTCCGACAGGGTGGACAAATGATGTATATTGGAACGATTTTCCGTCATCCCTTGTCAAATTTGGTTTTGAGACAAACCGGTTTCGGCGTTGTGCCATCATCAGTGTCGATTTTCGTTCTGATCTGTTGTTGTCATTTGTCCTGTATTTATAGTTCGTAGGTATATGAGCAGGTATTGTCAAATTGATGCTTGTGTATATTTAGTTATGTGTATGTGCTGTGTGTTCGTTCAGAACCGAGGGTGGTTTACTAATCGATTTGTGTGGCTGACTGGGTTAGGTAGAAATCTGTGATTTTAGTCGTTTGACCTTCTTTGTCGGTTTTTTGTTTTGGTGTGTAAATTTTTTTGTGTTTATTTGTTGTTGTGCGTTTGTCTGTTGTACCTGTGTGATTAAGTTGTTTCCTGTAAACAAGTTTTAAAGGCTCGAATATTGTGTCAGAAATGGTGTTTATCTGTTCGTTTATTATTCTACCGTCGAATGTTTTCTGTTTGTAGATTTCCATGTTTTCGAGTACGTTGAGACGTCGGCCCTTTTCTTGTATGTGAAGAACCCTAACTGTTTTATTGATGTTTGCTGGGGAACATTCATTCTCGACCATGTGATTCGCGAAGTTAGACTCGGGTATAATGTTTGGATTCCGTATTTTTTTGTTGTAATCTCTAATATGTTCTCTGAACCTCGTTCTTATTTGCCGTCCTGTTTGTCCTATGTAACTATGCTGGCATCCGCAGGTAAGCTTGTATACGCCGTGGCTGCTAAACGGATCCTCTGAGTTAATGTTAGTTCTTAGTTTTCGCCCTAGATTGTTCGATGTTTTGAATGCTGTGTTAATGTTGTATTTTTTAAAGAAATTTGCCAATTTATATGTTGCTTTTCCAGTATATGTCATAGTAGTCCAGCTATTATTTTTTTTTCATTATTTCTTTTTGGTTCTCCATTTGTCCTTCTGAGCTTATCTACTAGTGCTTTTTTATATCCGTTGTTTGCAGCGATATTATATATGACCTCAAGTTCTCTCTTATATGCCTCTTGTGTAAGAGGTGTTCTTTCAAGTCTATGTACCAAGTGCCTTAATGCTGCATTTTTATGATGTTGAGGGTGATTTGAGGTATTGTGTATTATTGTGTCTGTGGCCGTTGACTTTCTATATATGTTATAGTTAAATCTTTTGGCTTCTTTATCAATATTTATCGTGAGGTCTAGATAGTTGATTCCTCCGTCTTTTTCGGTTTCCATTGTAAATTTTATATTGCCGTGCTGTTTGTTGAGGTACTCCAGTACGAGCTCTTCGTTATTAGTAGTTAAAACGCATATTATGTCATCCACGTATCTAGCATAAAATGACACGCCTAATTTGGACTTCAGCTCCTGTATGTACTTTTCTTCCAGATTTTGCATGAACACTTCCATAAGAATTGCTGATGTGGGGCTTCCCATTCCAAGACCGTTTGTTTGTCTATATATTTTATTGTTGAATTTAAAATAGTTTTGACGTAAAGTGGTTCTTAGCGTATTTGTTATTTGCATAATTTTCACTTTGTTTTTTGTGTTATGAACTATTGTTGAGCTAACTATGTCCAAAGTCTCCGATAGTGGTATAGATGGGTATAGATCTTTTATGTCAAAAGATACCAATTTGCTGTTTCTTGTTAGCTCTACGGTCTCGAGTCTCTCTATTAGTTCTGTTGTGTTAGTTATTGCATATTCGTTCCTTAGCTCCAGAGTGTCTATCAATATCGTTTTTAAATATTTGGACAGTTTGTAACATGGTGCCGATTTAAAATTAATGATGGGCCTCATTGGCGTGTCCGGCTTGTGGATTTTTGGTAGCGCAACCAGTGGAGGAGCCGAAGGGTTCATTTGGACCAATCTATGTGCCGTGTTAGAATCTACTATATTTGTTGCATTTTTTATAGCAACTTTGATTTGTTTTTGGTATTCATCTGTGGGATCCTCTCTCATTCTACGACATTTCATTTCCTCTATGAGATCCTCGGTTTTGGATATATATTGCTCTTTTTCGATTAGCACAGTGGTGTTTCCTTTGTCCGCTTTCGTTGTGACAATATTGTTTTTCCTTAGTTTATGCCGTAGATTCTTTATTGTTTTCTCCTCTGTATTCGGTTTTTGTCCTTCCTGTTCTTTCACCTCCTTTCTTATGATTTCCCTGCACATGTGTCTTGCGTGCTCCTGTTCTTCCTGTGGTATCAATGATATTGCGATCTCCGCATCTACAATCGCTTGCTCTGTTCTTCTTACTGTATTCTGGTCCATGATATTGTGCTTCAGGCCCTTTTCGAGAAGTTGTGCCTCTTCCTTGGTAATGGCCACTGTTGTGAGGTTAACGAACTTGTCATGAAACTGGTGAGTGTTTTGGTTTTGGTTACCCTCTCGTCGTCCTGCCAGCTTGTCCAATTTTCGGTTCAGCGACCTGTATTTTTGTTGTAGTTCCTGATCGACCTCTGTCTTAATGCGGTCGAAGCATTCCATTAATACAGTCGTAGGTAGTTGTTCTGCCAATCTTTTTTGTCTTGACACTGTTGGGAGGAGGTGGCCCTTGCGGCGGCTTTCGATGTTGATGCTCGCTCGTCGTCCGTTCTCCTAGGGGTGCCAGCTTGGGCATTTTGAGCTCTGGGGTTTGGTTGTGATTGTTGGGGTTTGGGCTGCAAATGCAGTAGCGAATGATGACGCTTTTGGCAATAAACGCACGTGAAACTACTTTTACATTCGTTCTTGGGGTGTGACGTTGATAAACAGTTTTCACAGTAACTATTTTCTCTCACATATTTGATTCGGTCTGATACCGATAAATTTCTAAACCTAACGCTAGATTTGACTGCGTGGTATTGATTGCATAATCTAAACGAAGCCGTTTTATTGAACTCCGTGTGATATGCATGGGTTCTATTATTGTTAGATTGGGTCGAGTTTTGATTCACCGTTCGTGGTGTAAAACTCGAAAATTGGGGTTTCGCCTTGCCTGGCCTATAGGTACTTATTCTCTCTACTACCACGTATCTGCTGGTCAAAAATTTATTGATATCATCCCAAAGTAGGAGTTCTTTTCGGGATCTGAGGGATTGTTCCCATAGTGAAAGGCTTTCACTTGGCAGCTTGGATGAGCAGAGGTAAACGAGGATTGGGTCCCAGTCCGTTGTCGGGATTCCTTAGGTGTTAAGGGTTGACATGCGGTTGTTGATTGTTGTCTGCATCTTCTGTATTTGTTCTCCGTTTTCTGCGAATATTGTTGGTAGTTTGAACAGCGTTTTCAATTGGTTGTCGACGAGTATCTTTTATTCTCGTACCTAGATCTGAGCGCTTCCCAGGCAAGCTCGAAATTATCATCGCTCAGTGGGTATTGCTTTACAACAAGTCCTGCTTGAATTTTCGTTTTCAGGCGTAGGTGGTATAATTTTTGAGCAGGTGATAATTTAGGGTGGTTTTTATAGGCTGCCGTGAACATATCTCTGAAGGATGGCCAGTCTTCGTATCCACCATGGAAGACTTCTGTGTCACATGGTGGTACTTTTAAATAAAAACCGTTTGCGTTTGAATTGTTCATTGGGTGGGCGGGTATTTGTTGTTGGTTGGTGCTAGCAGTGTTAAAAATTTGTAAGGCTTCCATAATTTCAGATTTGCATGTTTCATAGGTTTCCATGCATTTAGCGAATTTTTGCTCAACCGAGCCGCTAACTTCTGTGTAATTATCAGAGAAACTTACTTCTCGGTGGGACGCTAGCACCTTTGCCCATATTTTATCTAGGTCTTCTAATTTGACCTTAAGTATACACTCTGATAAATCGGTAGCCTGGGAGGGTGAACATCTTGAGCAGTAAATCTCTACCTGGTTACCGTCATATATGAATTCCTGCAGGCATTTATATGCAGTGGTAAATTTTTGGGTTTCGTCCGACTATTTCGGCATTATAAATTAGTTTGGTTTATTAAAAGGGGAGCTTTTATTAAGCTGTGAAAATCGAAAAAAAATTTTGTCAAGAGGGCAAAAAAAAATTTTTTTTGAAGCCAGCCTAATGTACGCTTGGTTTTTAAAATGGGCTTGTCTCAGCGCTTCTGAGTACAAGTATGTGGGTATATGTATATGTAAATGGGTGTTCATGTAATCTGGGTTTTTTGTTATATGTACTTGTCTCAGTCCTTCTGAGTACAAGAAATATGGGTATATATGTATCTCAGATATTCAATATAGTTTATTAATAAATTTGTACAGGTGAGACTATTGTCTCTTAACGTATATCAACATTCGGATCTTATACAATATTTCGAATTTCTAAATTTATTTTTAATATATATTATGTTAAATAAGTAATTTATTAAAACTAATCGTAGAATTAATAATAAATATTCTATGTGTATATATTTGTATGAATGCACAAAAATAAAACAAAATAAGAAACAAAAATAGAAGAATGACTCTGATTTAGAAAAATTAAAAAAAGATATTATGCATGTATATTTTGCAAAAATTCTGATAAAGCCAATTTAAAGCGCCTGTTATTGCGTTCATTTTTAATGTCATTTGGTAGTGAGTTCCATAATTTTATAGCACTGACAAAGAATGTTCTGGAGGATGTAAGATACTTATAGCGTGGAACAATAAGGTTGCCAGTTATGTCGGATTTTGAAAAACGTAAATTTCTAAAGAGGTATTCCGGTTGCCTTTTATGGATAAAATCGTGCAGGAACCCCAAATTGCGATAATTCAGAAAGCTAACGAGACTGCAATTAAGTATCTTGTATGAAAACTGTGATATATGATCAAATTTCCGCCTAGAAAATATATATCGAGCGCAGCTGTTTAAAGCTAGCTGCAGCTTTTTCAGTGACTCACTGTCAATATTTCCGAAAACGATCCCCTAAAGGATATCAGTGGAACTATAATAGTTCTCACCAATTTCAGTTTCACATTAATTGGAATTAGATCTGCTGAATGCCACAACTTTCTTAGGACGTAGTATATTTTGCTTAAGGTATAGTTTACATGGTCCTTGCATCCAAGGTATGAGTTCAACTTAAATCCAAGGCTCGTAACCACAGACTCATAATTAATATCAAGGCCTTGCAAGGATAAAGTAGGCAATGTCGTAACGAGCTGCCGGGAATACGCCAAACACATAGCCTTGGTCTTAGAAGCATTTAGATTTAATTTATTGTCATTTGCCCATGAAGATATGTGCTGAAGGTCTTCATTCATTCTGCACACCAGATCATCAGATAGGCCAATCGGACGAGAAAGATATACCTGAGCATCATCAGCATACAGATGTATCGATACGCTCTTGGTAATATAGGTCATATCATTAATAAAAATAGAAAATAGTATTGGACCGAGAATGGATCCCTGTGGCACCCCTGAATCAAGGCGTTTCATCTCCGAGCAGCTAGTTCCAACCACTACTTTCTGTAAGCAACCTCCAAGATAACTTTCAAGCAATCTAACGGAACTATCAGAGAATCCATAGTATTTGCTTAATTTTAGTAAAAGAATAGAGTGATCCACTGTGTCGAAAGCTTTGGAAAAATCCAAAAGCGCCAGCACAGTTAATTCACCTCTGTCATAGGCAGGGTGGATATCTTCGATAATTTTGAGCATGGCGGTATTACAACTGTAGAAGGGTCTGTAACCAGACTGAAATTCGCTCAAGAGCCTGTTTGTATTAAGATATTCTGTGATTTGGGCAGCCGCTAGTTTCTCCCAGACTTTTGACAAGACTGGCAATATACATATGGGACGATAATCTGTTGAGACAGCAGCCGACGGTTTTTTAGCAACAGGAATGCCTTTTGCTATTTCCCAAGCATCGGGAAAGGTTGACATTGTAATTGAAAAATTAATTATGTGAGTCAGAATTGGCACTATGTATTGCATTATCAGTTTCAAAAACCTAAGACTAACACCATCCTCACCAACTGCATTCGATTTAATTGCAATCAAACTTCTCATGACATCGACCTCTGTTACTGCATTGAACTGAAATTCATTTTCTGGTGTATGAAGTAAATTTCATCAATCTTGAAGTTCCCGTAATTATTTGTTTTGCATGACTGTAGAAAGAAATTGTTCATATCATCTGGATTTAAATCGCATCCCGAAATAATTTTTGACCCGATACCTAGGGATCTTAAATTTTGCCACAGATTTTTAACCGGCAAATCAGTATCAAGCTGCGTTTTATAAAATTCTCTTTTAGAATTCTTAATTAGCAGCGTAGCATTATTTCTGGCTTGGCGATAAAACTTCCAAGCTGTTTCCGTAGGGTCACGCTTTCAACGACTATATAACTTATTGAGTGCTCTAATAGCCGACAACACTTGATTCGTGAACCATGGCAGTTTCCTGCTTTCAGTTTTGACTTCCTTTAGTGGAACATATTTATCAAACAGGTAAAGTACTTGCGATACAAAAAAATTAAGTTTTCAAGTAATATCGGGAAGGATCCACACACCGTTCCAATGAAAAACACTAGCCTCATATGCAAGCTCAGAAAGATTTACTGCTTTAAACTACCTGTAGTGGAACTGTGTTCTATTTGTGCAACTTAGGGCTATGTTATATGAAATAAACAACATATCATGGTCAGATAATCCGGCCAGGGAGAATTGGTCGTAATGAGGCACTTCGGAACTGTTGGATGTGCACATCAAATCTAGCAAACTCGGTTTACAATTGGATGAAAATCGCGTAGGATATTTGTTAACGACATCTAGTCCTATGGAGTTCAAATCATCCGTTAATTTTAGACATCGTGAGTCATTGTTGAGTATATCCGTGTTGAAATCTCCACAAAGTAATATATGCTCATACATGTGCGAAAATTGGGCCAATTGCGAAAATAAATTATCTAGCTTAAATGTTTTATTGGGGTTGTATACACATATAATTAAGCATTTATTAAACCCATTCCCAACTTCCACGAAAATATACTCAATAGGATCATCTACACTTGACTTAAAAATTATTTTGTGAGGAATATTTGCTTTGCAGTATATGGCAACACCTCCGCCTCTGACACCTGTTTTCCTGTCGTTCCTATTAACTTTGTAACCATTGAATGCATACATGTTATCACTAATATCTTCCCTAAACCCGGTCTCAGTCACACATAAAATATCTATTTTTGAATTCTGCAGAATGAAGTTCATGTAATAAAGTTTAGGGATATTAAAGCTACGAGCGTTTATGTGACAGAGCTGCAATCCCGGATGATTTTTGCTTACACTATTTAAGGTAAACCTCAAACAATCATTGCCAGTACTCAAAAACTCATTCGAACTATTCATAATAATTTGCGCAACTAGTGTAATTGGCTTTCAAAAACAAGAATTACTAAAATCAAAACAAAGTAAAGGGCATACATGCTTATACATACATATGAAAGGAATAGATAAAAGAAAATGAATATGAAGAAGATAGCTTGCTTAGTTAAAACTGTAATAATAAATATAAAAATATTATGCTCGCTCTTATTATGTTTTTGATGTTTCTTTTGCATGTTTCGCTTCGCTGACTAGCACATCAACATCATTCTTGCTCTTAACTATCTTCGGCTCTGCACTCCGCTGCATTCTCACATATACTTTGCCTCTTATACTAAAAACAGATGCAAGTACATTTAGTTTTTTTAATTGCGTTGCGTGGCGCATTACATCTCTGTTTTGCAAAGTTAAGCTCTCATGAGCATAAATTTTTCCGTAGCCGACTTCATTAATATCACAGAGTGTTAATGATCTCTTTTTTGATTTGAAAAATGCAGCGATAGCTTTAAGCAGTTGGATTCTGTCATGTGCTGTGTTTAGTTATATTAAAATAGCCGCTGAGGTTTATTTCTTTTTAATGTTTGTGCGCATACGAAAAAATTGGCGTTTGGTAGGAGGCTCGATATTTATGGCATGACAGAGCTTTGAGAAAATTTTGCTGATATTTTCATCTTTAGCATATGTTATTGTCAGGGTGTGGGTGTTCCCCGCGTTGGTCGCACTTTGGCCCGCTCGAGTGGTACGGCTGAACTCCCAAGTCATGGGCAAAGTTACCTAGAAAGACAGAATAAAAGTAGGCAAAAGTAATAATCCTTAGACACATGTGTACAAGTCATATATACTTCCCGTAAACTCGGCATTCTAGGATTCCAACACCGCGCCCGCTACGCCTCAAAACCGGAGCCTCCTATTTCCGCACTGAAAAAGAAAAAAAAATAAATTAAATTATTTTAGCCAGAAAAGCATGAGCCACTTATATAAGTGCATATTTTTTTTGTGTTGGGTAACCAAATCATCAAAACTACAACAACCACGTGAAAAATTGTCAACTTCCACTGAAAGTATTTATTGTCAATTATTACCTTTTCTGAGGCTTTTGGTTGTCGGTGGACACCTGCTCCAAAACTCCAAGATTTGGGGTGTATCGCAGATCCTTGGGCCTTGGGACCATCGGGGCGAAGTGGCTGCTTTCAAGCCACCCCAGAAGCACAACGGAGTGCCGATAAATCGCACTAAAGAGCCGCTGCCCTTTGATATAATAACACTCGCGCACTGAATTGACCTTATTTAAATATACGAAAAATTTCACTAATATCGCGGATTTTAATTTGCAGACAGATAAAATATAAACAAACGAGAAACGTCAAACACGGGATAGGGTCACAATAGAGGAATTGGCAAAAGCCCTTTTCCAAGGGTTGCCAGTTAATCATTGAGAGTGGTGAATATAGGAAAGAGACGAATATAGAATGGAAATAATTCGTTATGAAGACAATACAAAACGGTATAGGAAAACGGTGCCGGAGATCGATTTCAACGACATAAAAGGAGGTTACTCCAGGACAAGTAAAACTAATACAGTACTGAAAAGCAGTCGAAATTGCAGTGCGCGATCCGCTGAAAGAAAAAAAGTTTAATTCGGTTAAAAGAAGTTCCCTGTGCGCGTGAAATTATATTGAACTCTGTGATTTTGGAATTGTTTAAAAGAAAGAAAACTTTTTGTATACGACTATTACCGGCTTTTGGCATTAAAATACATACCGAATCCGTCGGTGCATAATTCAGTCCAGCATACGGCATAATGGATGTGGAATAGCTTTCATTGTGGGAATGCATCTGGTCACCGTGGATCACACAAAACTTTTACCAGCGCCAGGCGGAGGAGACCGGAATAACTTTAAAAGAAAGCCAAGCACCCAAATAACTCGGAGAACGGAAATATCGGAAGCAGAACGTTTCATACATGATAGGGCACCTTATGTATTTTTATATGTGTATTTTGTTTATTTATAAAATTCAGTTTTTTTTTGTCAAGTTGAACCGTACCAAATTAAGTGGCACCTATAGGCCCTCAGAATATATTCCAACCGAGTAATTGTAGGAAGAAAACGTTTTTTTTTTGTGCAATGGCCAATGAGCCTTGCCAGAAACCCCTGAACTTCCATGAGAGCGCTCTTATAGGTAGGCATTAGGGTGTTTTTATGCTGATAAGATGAAGTTGGCTCCGATTGAGCGGATAGATAAGCGTTTGGGTGGAATTTTTCTGTGACCAAATAGGCCATCAATAAATTGTAAATATTTAAGTGCAACACGTTTGAGAAGGTATCTCCTATGATAGGACTTTTTGTAACATGGAAAATACTGTTTTGTTTTTTTTTTTGTCTAAATCATAGATGTGCATTGTGAAGATTTTTTCCGCTAAGACTCGAGAATATTCGGAAGATAAAATTTTGAGTGTAACGGGAGTTTTAATTGTGATCCCGTTATTTTTTTTGTGGTACAGTAGCATACAGCAAACTTTTTTTTATAAAATATATATTCTAGTTTAAGATTCGGAGTTGGATGAATCCAAGTATATACATGAGTACCAATATATATACATACATGCTTCCGGAAAATCGATCCTTCTTGAAAAGGTTTTAAATTTATATTCCTGTGTTTTTTTTTGTGTCTATAAGTGATTTTCGTGAACCTGTGCGAAATTACACATTGTATTCAATATGGTGCATGCTGGTATTTATACATATGTAAATGTATATATTGGTCCTAATAAGACATAATTTCGTCGTAATGCGATGTTGTGTAGATCAGGTTTATGTAAAGTATATTTTAGTGTCGGATAATCACTGAAGTTTTTTTTTTGTTTTGTCCTGATATAAATCATTGTTTTTTTTTACAAACATTGCTGTTTGGCTCAATAGCCGTAAGATACGCTGTTTTTTGTATCTCTTTCTTTGTATAGAAGTAAGATATTTTAAATAAATAATGTGTTAGATTGAAATTAGAAAAGAAATTGAAATGGTCGACTAAAATCAATTGGTAGGGGTGGGGAAGGATGACGCAAGGGTAAGTGAATAGGGTCATGTGGAGCAGAGGAAAAGGGGACCGGCTGAAACCGAAATACTCGAGCGGTCCAAGGTAGGGTGGGCTTTCTGCGAGGGGTATACACGGAGGTCCGATGATGATGATTGTGACATCCGCCCCGCATCAAGGTGGACAAGGGTTAAGGGCCCCGACCTCTCGCCCTGAGCTAGCTGGGGGACATTCCACCTTGATTGCGCAAAGGGGCGGCTTCACCTCTAAAAGGTGTACGTTACAACAATAATATGGCGCCCAAAGAAAAACATACAAACGGGTTGCTATATGTAATATAGCGCCCAAACACATGAAATTCTTTTTAATACCACATACATACATATATATGTAGATCAAAAATGTGATTGTTTGGAACTAACAACAGCGCTACTGATTGGAATTGGCGCCCACCAATGAGTACAATTAATAATCGATATTAACATCAATCGACTCAAAATTTGCCAATACTCATTTTAAATTACAAATATATTTCAGTCTTTAAAACATATATATACATTTTGGCGTATACAATCATCGAGTATACGGGTCTAGCCGTATGCGACCAACACCCTCGTCTCGGTGACTTATTCATGGTGTTTGATCCGAAAATTTAAATGCACCGAGACAGGAGTTGGAAGCATATGGCAGACCCTAGCAATAGCCCATAGATGGCATAGCCGCATTAGGGTGGCCGACTATTTGCATCTTTTATAATTTACTAAAAATTATTTTTCTTTCATTACAATACAATCAATCTTTTTTTTTGTAGCTTCAGATAAAAGGGAAGTCCTTATTAAGTTTTTTTGTTAATATGTTGCTCCGTAATTATGGAAATTATACATTATGACCTCAAGCGGTCAGCTGCATAAAGCTAGTGTTGGATAATGTATGCAAATTTTAGAACCTATCCACATATTGATTTTTTTTTTTTGAAATACTGAAGTGCATACACCCTCGTAGGAACGTAAGAGTTTGCTCCAATGACTCCTAGCATCAAAAAACTTTTTTTTGATAGGCCTGAGCGTCATCTGAACCCACCCAAACTTATAGATGTGAAATTTGAAATTATTAATACTTTTTGGTGAAAACCGTTTGAAGTCAAATATTTTGACATAGAATCTAAATTATAATCTTCTTTGAGGAAAAATCGAAATTTTATATTTGAAATCGATCTTCGACAACGAGCGAAATTAAACTACACATTTTTTTTGATATAAACATTTTTTTTGAAAACAATTGTTGCGACCAGATTTATAATCGAATTGCTTTTTTTGCGGAACAAAGTTGAAAAGAGACTCTGGTAGAAGGGTAAAACACGAATCGTATGGGTCGCTTCGAACCTTACAACACCCGATATAAGACTAAACAAATAAATTAAAATCGTCCGGTATGGCGAACTCCCATGACACTACCTTTATAGATCTTTCTGATCGATTCGGAGGCGGTAGCACAGCCGTAGCCGCAGGCGGAGAGGCTAGGCAAGCGAATGCTAATAACGTTTCAGCAGAGCCAAACAAGAACACCGGTACTATTCCGAAAGCGCCGAAGGAGCAATCGCAACCATTACAAGCTCCACCATCGAACTTGAATTATCCACCACCTACTACCAACAATACTGCCGAACCAAATCGAGCTTCTATAGCAACCCTCGTGGGCTTAGGGATGAGTTAGCGCCAATTCTAAAAGAATTGATGGTCGAGGCGAAACAAGCTATTATGACTGAAATTCGCGAGAGTTTACCGGAGTTAACGAGGACAACTCCAAATACAGGTACAGCGTTAGGGCCGTCAAGGGGTAACGATAGGGCACGTAGTCGGAATAATAAGTGACGAAGACACAATTCGAGCATCGAACCTCGCGATTCTAGGCGTTCCCTCGGTTTAGCTACGCATGTGAATACAAATAATCATAACGTGAATAGAAACTACAATCACCCTAGGCTCAGTGCGGCAGCTTACACGCGCAGCTCGTCAATCTCTTATTGTCGAAGAAAGGGAATCAGCACCTATCCCTGCAGGACGTGAAGAACCATCAGGAATAAGGGAAAGGGAATTGTCCAGGCCAGACATTAAGGTAGAAAAATGGGGACTAGAATTTAAAGGGCACCGCGATGCCATGCCGGTCGAAGATTTTATATTCCGACTAGAATACTTAAAAGGTCAATACGGGTGTACATGGAATGAAATAATACGCGATTTCCATCGATTGCTGAGTGGCGAAGCACGCGAGTGGTACTGGCTTTATATAAAGTCGCACGGTAGAGTCGATTGGCCAAGCTTACAGCTCGCGCTGCTACGCCAGTATTCATCACAACGTACATACTTCGAAATTTTGAGAGAACTGACGGAGAGGAAGCAAAGACCAGGAGAAAATATAGATGAGTATTTCCACGCGGTTGGTATTTTACGTTCGCAACTTAAAAATCCGATACCAGAATACGAGATAGTACGATTAGTAAAAGGGAACTTGCGCGAATCATTAGCTAAAATGGTCTACCCAATTTCGGCATATTCCCTAGACCAATTACGAATGGAATGCAAGGAGGTCGAGCGATGCTTTCCGCGCCGGGACCGCACGCCGTTGAGTACTTTTACGCCACGCGCACAATATGTGAATGAAGTTTACCAATCTGAAGATGATGAGCGTTTTACTCCCGGTGATGAGGGTCAAGTCACCGTGGAGGAAATACGTCATCAGTCTTCAAATAAGCAGGCGGGCGTTCGTAGAAGCGTTTCGTGCTGGAATTGCGGCGCAGACGGCCACTTTTTCACCGAATGTATGTCGCTTCAGCGACGCATTTTTTGTTACAAATGTGGCAAACAGGATGTCATCACTCCTAAATGCCCAATGTGTAACCCAGCGGGAAACGCTTCACGGAACTCGGTTGTGGCGGGGGAATCGCGTTCCACCCATACCTCGTCAAAGTAGACGCGTCAACCAATACGGAACCGTATATGGAACCCGAAACTACAACTAAAACTTGCATTTTTAATAAAAATACGAAAACCATAAAGCCGTCAAATACCAGGAAGGAAAATACGATATCCTATGAAGAACGACTTACGAAATACCTCGAAACTCGGGAAAGAATTTTTGCAGAAAGCATTGTCATGGGACGTCGGGCAGTTTCGCGTAAAATTCAGAAGGCAAGGGAACGATTTAAAAAGAGAAAAAAACTCCGACAGAAGGTAGTGGCATCTATTAAGAAAGTAAGTACCACAGACCCGCGTGTTTATGCGGATATAGAGATAATGGGCATACAAACACGCGGCTTACTAGATACTGGCGCCTCCGTCAGTATTCTAGGCCGTGGCTGTCGGGAGTTTGTAGAAGAATTAGGAGTTCCTATCGAACGTTATGTGTCTTCTCTCAAAACAGCAGGTGGCCGCCGACATAATGTCTTAGGCAAAATAACTTTACCGGTAAAGTTCAATACAGTAAAACAAAAAATTACATTTTTTTTATGTCCATATTTAGAACAAAAGATTTATCTTGGGGTAGATTTTTGGAGAATTTTTGAGCTGGCACCGGAAGTTATTTCCGTTAATGAAATTGATTTGACGAAAATAGAGAAAGAGATGGTGACTGAAGAATACAAGAATGAACGCCGCGTGCTACATAATCTAACGCCAGAGCAAAAAGAGCGGTTGGAAAAGGTAGTCAAAAGTTTTAGAACATACGAAGAACACGGTTTAGGACGCACTAGTTTAGAGAAGCATACGATCAAGCTTGTCGACGAGGCAGTGCCCATCAAGGAGCGACACTATCCACTTTCGCCCGCAATGCAAGCGATCGTTTATGAGGAAGTCGACAAAATGTTGGAGTTGGGTGTGATAGAGAAGAGTGAGAGCGCGTGGAGCAACCGGACGACAGTGGTAAGAAAGCCAGGGAAGAATCGCTTCTGCTTAGATGCGCGCAAACTCAACGCCGTCACGGTAAAAGATGCATACCCCTTACAATACATAGAGGGTATACTAAGTCGCATTGACGACACCCACTTTATAAGTAGCGTTGATTTAAAGTTCGCGTTTTGGCAGATCGAGCTAGACGAAGCTAGTAAACCCTACACTGCTTTCACCGTGCCTGGTCGCCCACTCTACCAATTTGTAACTATGCCTTTTGGACTGTGCAACGCTGCACAAAGACTATGTCGCTTGATGGATCGGGTCATTCCACAACGATTGAAATCTAACGTTTTTATTTACTTGGATGATTTATTAATCATCGCCCCTGACTTAAACTCACATATTCGGATCTTGCAGGAGGTCGTCATCTGCCTAAGAGATGCGAACCTTACAATAAGGTTGAAGAAATCGAAATTTTGTTTTAAAGAATTGCCGTACTTGGGTTATATAGTAAGAGGAGGTATAATGAAGACAGATCCTGAGAAGGTCAAAGCAATACAGAAAATCCCTGTTCCAAAAACGGTAAAAGAGGTGCGCAGTTTCCTCTGAACTGCAGGATGGTATAGGAGATTTATAAAAGATTTCGCCACAATGGCAGCACCTTTGACAAATTCGTTGAAGAAGGGGAGAAAGTTCGAAATGTCTGAAGAAGCAGTGGAAGCACTCAATAGCCTAAAAAGAGCACTTACGAGCACTCTGGTTCTTAAACACCCTGATTTTTCAAAAAGATTTTATGTACAGTGCGATGCGTCGGATTATGGTCTGGCTGCAGTACTCTACCAAAAGGAAAGTGATGGGGCAGAAACGCCAATCGTGTACTTCTCACAGAAATTCAACGAATGTCAAAGAAAGTATAGTACTACCGAAAAGGAATGCCTTGCTGCCGTGATGGCCGTCAAGAGATTTCGACCATATATCGACTTAATGCCCTTTACAATAGTAACAGACCACGCTAGCCTTAAATGGCTAATGTCTTTGAAAGATCTAAATGGGAGACGTGCGAGGTGGTCATTACAATTACAAGCTTTTAATTTCGAAATAGAACACCGTAAAGGTGCAGACAATATAGTGGCGGATACGCTCTCGCGCTGTATAGCAGAGATTACCGAATCCCCATTAGCAAATCTGGACACAGTTGAGTTCGAATCGAAGGAGTATAAAGAATTAATTAACACGATTGAAAACAATAGAGAAAGGTTGCCTGATCTTAAGGTAGAGGACGGCATGGGTTTTAAAAAGTTTTTGCCTAAAAATGTAGAATTAGAGGAAAATGAGTGGAAGTTGTGGGTCCCTGAAGCTCTGACGTCAACTCTCATCGAAAACGCACATTGTCCAGAGATAGCTGCGCGCGGGGGTATGGCGAAAACTCTACATAGACTTAGGAGGTTATACTATTGGCCTAACATGGTGGTACAGGTTCGCAACTTTGTGCGAGAATGCCAGACTTGTAAGGAAACCAAGCCTTGTAATGCAATTTTAAAGCCAGGGATCGGAAAAGAGGTGGTAACAATCCGCCCATTTCAGAAATTATACATTGACTTTTTAGGCAAATATCCGAGGTCGAAATGCGGCAACTGTTTAATTTTTATCATTATTGATCATTTCTCAAAGTTCATTTTTTTGAAGGCAATGCGCGAAGCTACCGCGAGTAATGTGGTTAAGTTCTTAACCGAAGAAATTTTTCATAAGTTCGGCGTACCGGAAATAGTACATTCCGATAACGGTAAACAATTTGTATCCAAACAGTTCACGGAACTATTGGAAACGTACGGGGTTAGACACTTAAAAACAGCTTTTTATTCACCGCAATCGAATGCCGCGGAAAGGGCAAATCAATCGGTGTTAGCCGCTATCAGATCTTATCTATAGAACGACCATCGGGATTGGGACCTATATCTAACCGAGATAGAATGTTCACTTCGTAGAGCAGTACATTCCGCAACAGGGGTGTCGCCATACTTCGCGCTGTTCGGTTTCAATATGTTCACGAACGGGGCAGACTATGCATTGGCACGGAAATTGGATAGCATGAGCGATAATGAAGTCTTCTTTCTTGACCATAGCGATAAATTAAGATTGATGCGCGAAAGGATAAAAGAGAATTTGCACGAAGCATACGAGGCAAACGCGGTTCGTTATAATAAAAGAATCCGTGAAATACAATTCAAACCCGGCCAAGAAATTTATAAACGTAACTTTGTGCTTAGCGACTTTAAACAGAATGTAAATTCGAAATTTTGTCGCAAGTTCACAAAGTGTCGTATTACAAGGGCATTAGGGAACAAAATGTACCTATTGGAGTCATTGGCGGGGAAGAGTTTGGGTGCCTGGCACGCGAAGGATCTTAAACAATAACCGAAACCTAAAGAACTGGGAAGTAAGGGACCTAATGTTAGAGGGCCTAATGCTAAAGAACCCAATACTGAAGGACGTAAAGTTAAATAACTTAATAATAATTAACCTAATGCTAGTTAGCCGTACCCTAAATAACTAAGTGGTAAATAACCTAAAACTACATAATTTTATACTAAATAACTTAATACTAGAATGCCGCGTCGATGACCTGAAAAAAAGAACAAATTATAATAAACTTCATACACATATACTTCATAACTTGCGGAATACCACTCCGTCGATGAGGGTCAAGTCGGCGGCGTAGGATGTTTCTAAAAGGTGCCCGTTCTGAAGTTCATCTATAAAGAAACCAAAAAGTAAGAGTTCATATATATACATATTACAATTTTCGTTACTTCCCGTAACATATGCCCGGCTAAGCTCTCGAGGCAGGAGACGTTGTCAGGGTGTGGGTGTTCCCCGCGTTGGTCGCACTTTGGCCCGCTCGAGTGGTACGGCTGAACTCCCAAGTCATGGGCAAAGTTACCTAGAAAGACAGAATAAAAGTAGGCAAAAGTAATAATCCTTAGACACATGTGTACAAGTCATATATACTTCCCGTAAACTCGGCATTCTAGGATTCCAACACCGCGCCCGCTACGCCTCAAAACCGGAGCCTCCTATTTCCGCACTGAAAAAGAAAAAAAAAATAAATTAAATTATTTTAGCCAGAAAAGCATGAGCCACTTATATAAGTGCATATTTTTTTTGTGTTGGGTAACCAAATCATCAAAACTACAACAACCACGTGAAAAATTGTCAACTTCCACTGAAAGTATTTATTGTCAATTATTACCTTTTCTGAGGCTTTTGGTTGTCGGTGGACACCTTTCGCGATGCGTGTGGATGCCTTCAGCAGTTGACTACTACTCCAAAACTCCAAGATTTGGGGTGTATCGCAGATCCTTGGGCCTTGGGACCATCGGGGCGAAGTGGCTGCTTTCAAGCCACCCGAGAAGCACAACGGAGTGCCGATAAATCGCACTAAAGAGCCGCTGCCCTTTGATATAATAACACTCGCGCACTGAATTGACCTTATTTAAATATACGAAAAATTTCACTAATATCGCGGATTTTAATTTGCAGACAGATAAACAAACGAGAAACGTCAAACACGGGATAGGGTCACAATAGAGGAATTGGCAAAAGCTCTTTTCCAAGGGTTGCCAGTTAATCATTGAGAGTGGTGAATATAGGAAAGAGACGAATATAGAATGGAAATAATTCGTTATGAAGACAATACAAAACGGTATAGGAAAACGGTGCCGGAGATCGATTTCAACGACATAAAAGGAGGTTACTCCAGGACAAGTAAAACTAATACAGTACTGAGAAGCAGTCGAAATTGCAGTGCGCGATCCGCTGAAAGAAAAAAAGTTTAATTCGGTTAAAAGAAGTTCCCTGTGCGCGTGAAATTATATTGAAGTATGTGATTTTGGAATTGTTTAATAGAAAGAAAATTTTTGTATACGACTATTACCGGCTTTTGGCATTAAAATACATACCGAATCCGTCGGTGCATAATTCAATCCGGCATACGGCATAATGGATGTGGAATAGCTTTCATTGTGGGAATGCATCTGGTCACCGTGGATCACACAAAACCTTTACCAGCGCCAGGCGGAGGAGACCGGAATAACTTTAAAAGAAAGCCAAGCACCCAAATAACTCGGAGAACGGAAATATCGGAAGCAGAACGTTTCATACATGATAGGGCACCTTATGTATTTTTATATGTGTATTTTGTTTATTTATAAAATTCAGTTTTTTTTTGTCAAGTTGAACCGTACCAAATTAAGTGGCACCTATAGGCCCTCAGAATATATTCCAACCGAGTAATTGTAGGAAGAAAACGTTTTTTTTTGTGCAATGGCCAATGAGCCTTGCCAGAAACCCCTGAACTTCCATGAGAGCGCTCTTATAGGTAGGCATTAGGGTGTTTTTATGCTGATAAGATGAAGTTGGCTCCGATTGAGCGGATAGATAAGCGTTTGGGTGGAATTTTTCTGTGACCAAATAGGCCATCAATAAATTGTAAATATTTAAGTGCAACACGTTTGAGAAGGTATCGCCTATGATAGGACTTTTTGTAACATGGAAAATACTGTTTTGTTTTTTTTTTGTCTAAATCATAGATGTGCATTGTGAAGATTTTTTCCGCTAAGACTCGAGAATATTCGGAAGATAAAATTTTGAGTGTAACGGGAGTTTTAATTGTGATCCCGTTATTTTTTTTGTGGTACAGTAGCATACAGCAAACTTTTTTTTATAAAATATATATTCTAGTTTAAGATTCGGAGTTGGATGAATCCAAGTATATACATGAGTACCAATATATATACATACATGCTTCCGGAAAATCGATCCTTCTTGAAAAGGTTTTAAATTTATATTCCTGTGTTTTTTTTGTGTCTATAAGTGATTTTCGTGAACCTGTGCGAAATTACACATTGTATTCAATATGGTGCATGCTGGTATTTATACATATGTAAATATATATATTGGTCCTAATAAGACATAATTTCGTCGTAATGCGATGTTGTGTAGATCAGGTTTATGTAAAGTATATTTTAGTGTCGGATAATCACTGAAGTTTTTTTTTTGTTTTGTCCTGATATAAATCATTGTTTTTTTTACAAACATTGCTGTTTGGCTCAATAGCCGTAAGATACGCTGTTTTTTGTATCTCTTTCTTTGTATAGAAGTAAGATATTTTAAATAAATAATGTGTTAGATTGAAATTAGAAAAGAAATTGAAATGGTCGACTAAAATCAATTGGTAGGGGTGGGGAAGGATGACGCAAGGGTAAGTGAATAGGGTCATGTGGAGCAGAGGAAAAGGGGACCGGCTGAAACCGAAATACTCGAGCGGTCCAAGGTAGGGTGGGCTTTCTGCGAGGTATACCCCACGGAGGTCCGATGATGATGATTGTGACATCCGCCCCGCATCAAGGTGGACAATGGTTAATGGCCCCGACCTCTCGCCCTGAGCTAGCTGGGGGACATTCCACCTTGATTGCGCAAAGGGGCGGATTCACCTCTAAAAGGTGTACGTTACAGTATTCCCATAATAATAATATCGGTTGAGACCGATTTTTCCTCAAATTTTTGGATCTGCTCACGCATATCATTTGCTTTGCATTTGAGTGCCTCCAGTTCTGTGTATATATTTTCTACACCACTTACTCTTTCCTCAATTTTCGTTAATCTCTGTTTGGTGTTTGCTAACTCACCGACAATCTCACCTATTCTCTGCATAACCCTCTCCTCCAAATTTTTCATAGACTCGTTGATTTTCTTGATTATGCATCTTCATGTTTCTTTAATTTCTCCTCCCACATATTAAGAAGCTGTTCATATGTAGCCAGCTCACCTTGTACCTTTCTCTCTGGATTCCGAGTGGTGGTCAATGTATTCGGCGAAGATAAATTAGCATTTGCCTTCAGCAGCTGTCGGTGTTGTTGTCTTTCGCTTCTGTCTTTTGACATTTTAGATTTGTATGTAATTATAAATATGCAATATAGGAAGAACAGGTGCAGCAGAAAATGAAACTTTTTATATTGACGATATTTTTAGCTAAACAAATAAAAGCAGCTTAAGCAAACCAACTTTTATTTTATTTATTAAACTATATTAATACTGAATTCAAGCACAATTTAAGTTTTAAATTAAAGTTTATTAGCAAAAAAGGTGCGATTTCTTGTCAGCGAAATTTTACAAGTCTATTCCGTTTTCATTATCTTTTACATATATGTATGTATATATATACATATATGGGTAAAATATATTTGCCGGTAAACTGTGGTGTACCAACAATACCCTTTTGGTTGCAAATGCCAATGTACTTGATCTGTATTAACAAAGTAAATGTATGCAAATATGTGATCGATGATCTTCTTTGGTGCTTCCTTCTATTATGTAGTTACATATGTTCATGCAATTACTTTGTTGAGGGTGGGTTTTTGGCTTATGCAAAAAAGATATACAAGTGCGTGTTGGTGTTATGGATGCATATACTTGTAGATTTGTATGCAAATGATCCTGGGTGCACCGGTAAAATAAACTTTGAGAGAAGTGAAAAAATTTGGCAAAGTTCGTTGCTATGGGTTTTTTATAAAATATATTTTATGTAATATATGTATATATGGGTAAATTGGGCAGCGGTGAATTTCACGCTGGAAAAATATATATAGCTCGTGGATGATTACCGAACTAAGTGGGTATATACATATATTACATATATACGTATATACTTTTATAATTAAGTAGGTATTTAGCGCAACGAACTCTTTGGGTATATAGAAACGGGCAGTGGGTTTTCCTTTGGTACGGGAATAAAAATTTATGTATTAGGTAGCTGTTTTTTTGGAAACAAAAATTTAAGAGTTTTGTAAGGGAATGTACTTTTTTGTACCAGAGGGGTAATAATGTGAAATAATGAAATATTTTTCCGTTTAGGCTTTGTAATATTGTTAAAGTAACAAGGGTCCAGATCTTTAGTTAGGAGGGATATATATGTATGAGTATATATATATATAAACGTATGTGTGTTTTTACGTGAAAGGGTCCGGATCCTAAGATCGGAGGGATATATATGTGTGTATATATATGGGTAACAAAGTACTCACTCTGACATGTTATTTCTTTTTACGTGTTTGTGGCCTGGTTTTTGTAGAAATTCCTCCTTGTTGGTGTAGTTATTTAATGTTGTTGTTGTATCTTCTTTGATGTTGTGTGTCTTTGTTGTATTGTTGTGTTGGTGATGTGTGTTTTTTTCCAATTACGTTTTACAAACAAATTTTTTCCAAAAACTTTTTCCTTTTTAGTTGAGCTTCTTTAAAATAAATAGTAATTTACCCTTTTTTTGGTTTTTTTTCCTTTTCTTCAAAAATTTGCACTTGCTTTTAAATTTTCTGCCCTTTTCTAAGGATTTTATTTTTTCCTTCGCTTTTTTTGAATATAACCCTAACGTTTTTTTCCTCAAATTTCCAAATATTTCAATTTTTTAGATAAAAAATATTTTTTATTTTCTTTAAACTTTTCTTTGCCTTTGCACCTTCACCCACTTGACAACTTAATTTTGTTTAATATTTCGTGTAAATAAATCTTGTGTTAGGTTTTTTTTTTTGTGTTTTTGAAAAACATTTTTTTTCAATAGTGTGTGTTTGTTTTCTCTTAGATATTTTTCTTCTTATTTAAATTTTATTTTTATATGCGAAAAAATTATTTTCTACTTTACACATTTTTTCCTTTTCCGTTTAAATTTTTCAATAATTTCTTTTTTTTTTTTTTTTGTTTAAATTATTTTCAATAAATAGGTTTTTGTTTTTTTTTTGGTGTTTGTAAAAATTTTTTTTTGTTTTTATTAAATTTTTTGAATACTCAATTTAAGCCTTGTTTTTGACATCTTAATGTTGTGTTTTTTGTACATAAAACTTAATTTTTTGTTATGTTGTTATTACGCTTTGTTCTGTAAAATAATTTTTTTTATCACGACTTAATGTGTTTTAATTATTTATGTATTTATGTGCACGTACCGAGCGCGCATTATTTAATATAAAAAATTTTGTTTTTATTTTTGGGTCGCTGGTTGCCTTTTTCAGCACAAAAGGACCATGTATAAAATTCAACTGCACTAGACACTTTATTTATGTTGTATATATTTGTAGTTATCGTTTATCACTCACAGTTCAAAACTTGAGTTATTATTATTTATAATAAAATAAAAATGAAATTAAAATTTAAAATAAACTGCGCGACGGCGGGCGGGAGAAAATACAGCAAACGATTGCGGTTCGGACGTTGAGTGTGGGCGGGTAGTTTTAAGTAAACTGACATAATTATGGTTGAGAGCGCGGTGAGTGTTGCAGGCACAGTTGAAATGACCTGTTTGCGCTTGGCCGCATTGCCGGGGTGTTGCCAGACGGAGGGGGCGGACTTAGTCCGAAAATTGGATCATGTCTTCAACAATTGTATTTTGTTTTTGGAATAGTAAGTAGAAAATTTTTGAGGCAACCTGCCATAGCTGCGCAGATAGATCCATTTCGAAGGGTGCTAAGCCTTCATCATCAGTAAGCCTCAGACATGCTGTGTTAACCATTTAGCTATACAGCGGTGGTTTGTTTGACTGGCAAATTTGCTACTTCTATTCCTTTTTACCAACTATATTTATTCAGTGTTGCGCCATCTGGTGCAAATCACTGATAATGCTGGATTTTTGTTTATTTTCAATTACTTTGTTTGACATTCCGAAGTGCTCTTGGTTTATTAACAATTGTTTTTGTTTTTATCGGCCTATTGATAAATGATGCAAGGTTCGATTCGAGCTCAAGGCTAGAACAATAATTTTTTTCTAATGATAATTATAGTCATTTTTTAATTTTTCTAAATTTAAAAAATTGTATTTTGTTTTTGGAATAGTAAGTAGAAAATTTTTCAGACAACCTGCCATATCTGCGCAGATAGATCCATTTCGAAGGGTGCTAAGCCTACATCATCAGTAAGCCTCAGACATGCTGTGTTAACCATTTAGCTATACAGCGCTGGTTTGTTTGACTGGCAAATTTGCTACTTCTATTCCTTTTTACCAACTATATTTATTCAGTGTTGCGCCATCTGGTGCAAATCACTGATAATGCTGGATTTTTGTTTATTGTCAATTACTTTGTTTGACATTCCCAAGTTCTCATTGTTTATTAACAATTGTTTTTGTTTTTATCGGCCTATTGATAAAGGATTCAAGGTTCGATTCGAGCTCAAGGCCAGAACAATAATTTTTATCTAATGATAATTATTGTTATTTTTTAATTTTTCTAAATTTGAAAAATTGTATTTTGTTTTTGGAATAGTAAGTAGAAAATTTTTCAGACAACCTGCCATAGCTGCGCAGATAGATCCATTTCGAAGGGTGCTAAGCCTTCATCATCAGTACGCTTTAGGCATGCTGCGCTAACCATTTAGCTATACAGTGGTGGTTTGTTTGACTGGCAAATTTGCTACTTCTATTCCTTTTTACCAACTAAATTTATTCAGTGTTGCGCCATCTGGTGCAAATCACTGATAATGCTGGATTTTTGTTTATTGTCAATTACTTTGTTTGACATTCCCAAGTGCTCATGGTTTATTAACAATTTTTTTTGTTTTTATCGGCTTATTGATAAATAATTCAACGTTCGTTTCGAGCTCAAGGTCAGAACAATAATTTTTTTCTAATGATAATTACTGTTATTTTTTAATTTTTCTAAATTTGAAAAATTGTATTTTGTTTTTGGAATAGTAAGTAGAAAATTTTTCAGACAACCTGCCATAGCAGCGCAGATAGATACATTTCGAAGGGTGCTAAGCCTTCATCATCAGTACGCTTTAGGCATGCTGCGCTAACCATTTAGCTATACAGCGGTGGTTTGTTTGACTGGCAAATTTGCTACTTCTGTTCCTTTTTACCAACTATATTTATTCAGTGTTGCGCCATCTGGTGCAAATCACTGATAATGCTGGATTTTTGTTTATTGTCAATTACTTTGTTTGCCATTCCCAAGTGCTCATGGTTTATTAACAATTGTTTTTGTTTTTATCGTCCTATTGATAAATGATTGAAGGTTCAATTCGAGCTCAAGGCCAGAACAATATTTTTTTCTAAAGATAATTATTGTTATTTTTTAATTTTTATAAATTTGAAAAATTGTATTTTGTTTTTGGAATAGTAATGGATCTATCTGCGCAGCTATGGCAGGTTGTCTGACAAATTTTTTTACTTACTATTCCAAAAACAAAATACAAATTTTCAAAGTCAGAAAAATTAAAAAATAACAACAATTATCATTAGAAAAAAATTATTGTTGTGGCCTTGAGCTCGAATCGAACCTTGATTCATTTATCAATAGGCCGATAAAAACAAAAACAATTGTTAATAAACCATGAGCACTTGGGAATGGCAAACAAAGTAATTGACAATAAACAAAAATCCAGCATTATCAGTGATTTGCACCAGATGGCGCAACACTGAATAAATATAGTTGGTAAAAATGAATAGAAGTAGCAAATTTGCCAGTCAAACAAACCACCGCTGTATAGCTAAATGGTTAGCGCAGCATGCCTAAAGCGTACTGATGATGAAGGCTTAGCATGGATCTATCTGCGCAGCTATGGCAGGTTGTCTAAAAAATTTTCTACTTACTATCCCAAAAACAAAATACAATTTTTAAAATTTAGAAAAATTAAAAAATAACAATAATTATCATTAGAAAAAAATTATTGTTCTGGCCTTGAGCTCGAATCGAACCTTGAATCATTTATCAATAGGCCGATAAAAACAAAAACAATTATAATTGTAATCGCAATAAAAATAGTACGCGTGCGGGAGAAAAATATAAATCGCGAATCTTTAGTGTTTATTTATTGAAAATGAAAAGAGGGGAAAAAAATGTGATAACGAAGGCCTATGAAAGGTCACACAAAAAATCCTCCACCAAAGCAGAGTAACTAGCATAGTGAAAAGTGTGTAATTGTGTTTTGTTGTTGCTACGATTCGCAATAAATCATGCGATCGTATGGTGTTACAATATAGTAGGGTTTGCAGTGATTTTTTTATTGTGGAAAAAGAAAATTTTTGAGTGGGTGTTTTTTTTTTGTTTTGAGTTTTCTGCTTCGAAAAGCAAAAAGCTAAATTGCATTGATTGCAATATGTTAAATTAGGGTGTCCAAAATTTCTCCTAAATTTTTTCTTTGTTAGAAAATTTTTGTTCTTTGTTGTTTTTCTGTTTGTTTAGTATTTAAAAACGTTTTACTTCGAAAAGTAAAAAGAAATTGTGCGATGTGCCGTGCATTATATTAGGGTGTCCTTAATTGAAAAATTTTAATTCCGTGATTTATGTTTTTTACTTATTTTATTTTTGTTTTTATTTTGATAAAAACGGGTGTATGCAATGGAATTGCTAGAGATTTTGCTTAATTCAAGTAACGCTGCTTTTGCCATTGTACTATCCTTTTTTTCGTTTCTTCGTAACAAAAATAAAAAATTATGTTTATGTGGGCACCCTTATATATAATGCATTAGGCAAAAATAACAAAGGAAATATTTATTTGAGGAACATTTCATGATTGCATGTGGTTTGCGAAATCACGAATTTTATGATTGCCTAAGGCAGACCCGAAAATATTTTATTTTTTTGATTTCCATGCAGTCCAATGCACACATCTATTCCACACATATTTATGCACATGTTTTTGGTGGTGACTACCCAGTGATAACTTCACTTGGTAGTGAGTGTGCAAAAACGCATTAAAATTGAACAGTTAATAATAAACTGTGTTCATCAATTGTAGCAAAAATTGTTGCTTTTGTAAATAGAAATCACACCACATATGCAACATTAGTCTGGATCAAAAAAAAAAAAGAAATTTTTGTTTCCACTATGAGTTGGTTGAAGTTGCTTCGTTTTGGTTAGGAGAAGTTTTTAATGTTGTGTGGAGGTTTTGTGACTCCAATTGTAGCGTAACTTCTGAGGATTAGGGTCTGTCGTGTTTTCTGTTTCCGCGGTATATGGTGGTAGTAATATTAGTTTGACGAATGGTCTTGTCACTTGCCCCCTTCATTCCTTATATCCACAACGCGAACCCTGTTGTCTGAATCAGGGTGTAACTTAATCACACGCCACAATCTCCATTCGTTGGAGAAAGATTGTCTTCCCGTATAACCACCATATCTCTTACTTGCATATTTGATTTAGGATGCTTCCATTTTATCCGTTTCTGTAGTTCCAAAAGATATTCTAATTTCCATCTTCTGCAGAAGTTTTGATGTAATGCCTTGAGTTTCTGCCAGCGATTGACTATTGAGGCAGTATTTTCATCAAAGCTTATTTCCGCTGGTGCCAATAGATATCCTCCAATCAGGAAATGTCCTGATGTTAGAGGCTCAAGGTCAGATGGTTCATTTGAAGCGGGGCTAATAGGGCGAGAATTAAGACACGACTCAATCCTACATAACAGTGTGCTAAATTCCTCAAAGTGAATTTGTTGTTTAAGGCCACTTTTTTGAAGGGGCTTTTTAAGCTTTTCACTCCCGCTTCCCATAGTCCCCCCATGTGTGGAGCTCCTGCTGGTATGAAATGCCAATTAAATGTCTGATGGGAATATTTTGACAGAGTTTGGTTTCTTGCATCGGCAAGAAACTCCTTAATTTCAGATTTTAATGCGCGTGATGCACCGACAAAGTTTGTTCCATTGTCCGAATAAATATTTCTTGGACATCCTCGTCTAGCTACGAATCTTGAAAGCGCGGGTAGACATGAGGAGGTGCTCAAATCACTAGTGGCTGCTAAATGTATGGCCTTAGTAGAAAAGCAAACGATTAGACAAACGTAACCCTTTGAGGTACGACACCCGCGCCCACTGTAATTCTTAATGTCGAAAGGCCCTGCGAAATCTACCCCTGTATTGGTAAATGCAGGCGAAAATTTGGTGCGTTCTTGAGGTAGAATTCCCATGAGCTGACATTGAGATCGTTTTTTGAAGATCGTGCAGATCTTACAATTATGAATTACGGATCGTATCATGGTTTTAACTTTTGGTATCCAGTATTGAGTTCTAATGATGCGCAGCATTAATTGGTTTTCACCACGGAGAGACATTTCATGGACAAACTGAACATAAAGACGTGTAAACCTACAATTTTACGGAAGTATTATGGGATGGCGTTCAGAGTCGGTAGTATCTTTGGATGCACCAAGTCGTCCACCCGTTTTTACTACTTTGTCTTCATCAAGATATGAAGTGAGAGAAAGTATTTCCTTTTAGATCCAATTGGTGTTTTGGATTGCAAGCTCGAAATTTCTGATCTGTAATGTTGCTTCTGAGCAAGTTTTGTTAAACGGGTCGTTGTAGCTTTGATTTCATCTGAGGAAATTAAATAAGATTCAGGTTGACTACAATGTTCATTTTTAGAATGCGTTCTATGAAAAAACCTGAACATGTATGATATAACTCTTAAAGCCCTAGGAAGATTTGAAAACGTATTGAGAATATCATTAATATTGCTAGAAATTGCGGTTGCATGCACCTGCACGCGTTTTTCCTCAATAATTGTGGTAAAGTCCAAATCTTGGGTTGCCCACTTTATTTCTCTTCTTGGAGCCAAGAAGGACCCTGCCACCACAGAGAATTGTTGACTAAATCCTCGGCTAGTATTCCTCTACTGGCTAAATATGCTTGGTTTGTACCTGAATCCACGTGATACCATGATGAACTTCCCGCTTTGTCTATGATTTTTGTAATTCGATGCGCAACAAAAGTTGACCATGAGCATGGAGGTTTGCGTATCAAAGCCAGCACGATTGTCGAATCTGTCCAAAGATGAATGTTTTGTTGACGTAAATTGAGGTTAGCGTAGATAGTTTCGGTTATCTTAGCTAATAGTACCGCCCCGCACTCTTGTTTTTTGCCAAAAGCTGATTCACCAGTATACCGTCGTTGTTTTCCACTCTCAAATACATGGCTGCATTATACGTTTTCTCGGAGGCATCGCAGAATCCATGGATTTTGACCTTTTCTGTTGGAGAAAAGGCTACCCAACGCGGTATTCGTAGTTTGTCGATCTCCTTGTACGTATTCGTAAAATTTCTCCACCTGTCTAATGTTGAAGGCGAAACGGTTACATCCCAGCCAGTACCCTCTAACCAGATATTTTGCATTATCATTTTTGCCACGATAATTGTTGGAGATAGCCACCCTAATGGATCAAAGAGTTTTGCGATAGTAGATAGTATCGCTGTTCTTGTAGGCTCGGTATTCTCTTCTATAGACTTTGCTATGAAGTAAAACCGATCGGACTAAGCATTCCACCTAATACCGAGCGCCTTTACACTACTTGAATCTTCGAATTCTAAGAAATATTCGCTTAGAAGATGAGCTTTGGAAATACCCTGTAATATTTCACTGGAATTTGAAGTCCATTTTCGTAATGGAAACCAGCTGAACTTAAAACCTCTGAAATTTCATCTCTTGCTCTGATCGCAGATGCAACAATATGCCCTCCCGAAAGAACGTCGTAGACATACATATTTTTCCGTAGAATATTTGAGCCGATTGGATGAGATTTTTCGGAAAAATCAGCCAGTTTAATTAAAGTCCCTATTGCTAGATAAGGAGCACAATTAATACCAAATGTGACCGTTTTGAGCTCATACAGACTGATTTGATCATCTGGACTTGAGCGGAAAACTATTCTTTGGTATCGTGTATGATTATCATCTACTAGGATTTGCTTATACATCTTCTCAATATCGCTATTGAAGACGTATCTGAAAAATCGCCAGCGAAGAATTAATGTTGGTAGATCAGCCTGAAGCACAGGACCAGGAAGAAGAACATCTTTCAGGCTGACACCATTTGAAGAACGCGAAGAAGCATTAAAAACAACTCTAACTTTGGTAGATATACTTTCTTCTTTTATTACTGTATAATGTGGTAAATAGTAATTATCGACTGCATTGGCGGATTGAATCGAATCTGATCTTGACATATACCCCATAGTCTGGTATTCTAGTATGACTCTATTGTATTCTTTCTGTAAATCGAGACGTTTTCTAAGTCGGGTTTCGTTTCTATAGAATTGAGAGCACGCTATTCTTAATGATGGACCTAGATTTATCTCTCCTGCGAATTCTATCCTGAACGGAAGCGACACAATGTATCTTCCATCAGAATTCCGCTGCTTTGTGCGTTGATACAATTCCTCACAATATATCTTCTAATGTGGAGGCTTTAGCTTTCGGTGTATCTTCGAGCTCCCAAAATGATCTTAGCTGTTCTCTAAAGCCACTTCATTGTAAAAGGATACGCTATTATGATTGGTTGGACTGACTGCATCAGCACGACCAGTCTGTATCCAACCAACATCTCCTGAGTTAAAAGAGTGCTAAGAATATTTTTTTTGATACCGTCTTAATAGGATTTGCGGATAAATACCCCCGCCCAGAACAAGATCAACTGGCTCATTCACGAAGAAACGTTTATCCGCAAGCACGAGATCAGGGAATGCGGTTTGTGTTAATGCACTGACATCGCATGTTGGCAAATTACCTCTCAAATGTGGTAGAACTAGAACAAAAGCGTCAACAGAAATTAGTGGGTCAACTGGGGACCGCAACTGAATGGCGCATGCCTCTTTTACCTGCGCAGAAACTGAATTATTGATGCCCCAAACTTGAGCATGCATCTTTCGAGTTGGCAGGTTGATTCTTCGTCTGAGTCTTTCAGTGATAAAAGAGCATTCAGATCCCGAATCTATGAGAGCTCTGGCCGAAAAATCTGTACCATTATAATTAATGGTGACGCGAGCTGTGCCTAGTAAAACACCTTTACTGGTATTAATAAAATTGGATTTTACTGTAGTTTTATTTTGCCTTTTTTGTTTTGCAGATTCATTTTGAGATTGAGCACGGTTGCTCATCCGATAAATCTGCAGAATTATTTACCTGTGTAGGTTTTGCCTTACTTGTCTGTAAATGCAGAAGGGTATTATGTCTCAAATGACCGTTGCTGCAATTGTATGCACTTGTACATTTTCACACTGAATGTCCCGATGACAGACAGTTTAGGCAGAATTGATTTCTTTTAATGAAAGCAAGTTTTCATTGGTGTTCAAATTTTTGAACCTTGAACACGCATAAATTTTGTAATCATTGCTTTGACACATTTTACAAGTGCCATTAGCCACACTTGCTTGGAAGCGCCAAGTTTCTTTGGAGGATGTTCAGAGGCCTGCTTTGAGTTTTGTACCTTTTGAGGTTTTGTACTCTTTGTACCTCTTAAACCTGAGACTGATCCTAACGTTTGAGAACGATTTGTCAGAAATCGGTCCATATCCGCCCACTTGGAAGTTTCTGTCTTGTTTTCTACGGACTGTTCCCATAGCGAAGGGGTCACATCAGGAAGCTTAGTTGAACGTAAATATGTAACAATTGGATCCCAATTAGATATGTCAATATGATGACTTACCATCTTTTGATTGAATTACCGCATTCAGTTTCGACTGATTGAAGGTTGAAAAGAATCTTTAATTGGGTGTTGACTAATATTCTCTTATTTTCAACCTGTCGCACAAATTTTTCCAAGTTATATCAAAACCATCATTCGTCAATTCGCATTTCTTAACGATTTCTCTTGCTTCACCTTGGGTTTTTGTATGAGATAATATAATTTTTGTACTGGCGACAGGCTTTTATTTAAAATATAAATGGCCGTGAACATGTCACGAAAAGTTGGCCATGACAAATAATCACCTTTGAATATATCGGTATCACAAGGTGCTAAATGCAAGTTGCCAGGCGTGAAGGCAGCAACGTTTTCCCTCTCTGCCTTCTCAAATTTTTCCGCCAGGTCATTAATTTTTGCCATGCACCGCACAAAAACAATTTAGCATGATTTGTTTTTCTTTCTAATTGCAGTAATGTCTTTAGCGGTAATGTGCTCGGCCACTAGCAGATCATCGAAAGCAGCTTTGGCTTTATCCCACATGGACTTCAACTCCTGCTGCTGAATTTTCAGCGAATTTTTAGAGTGATCGCTTGTGGGTTTGCTTAAGAATTTGATGTCGAATTCAATTAACGTGTCTGCTAGGCGGTTATATGCTTCCATATTAAAAGGTTAAAAAATCGAAACAATTGATTTTTCAAATAAATTACGTACACAGAGACAGAATCTGTGGAATTACCCAATTCGCTAATATAAAAATTAGACAACGCTTCCCACCAAGAAAAGAACCCCAACAAATTGAACAACTTCTAATAAATTGAGTGTAAATTTCTAATGTATGTAAATATTTATTCTTGAACGAAAATAAACTCACAATTTAATAATTTATATAAAAACTGTATAAAATATATTTGTAGGTGTAAATATACGTGTTAAAGAAAGTTATTGCTCCCCAACCAACTATATTTATGTACGTGTGCGTGTATATATATACGTAGCACAGTATTGATTAAAAGTAAACGCAAGTGAAAAAACTGAGCAAAGTTGGAGGAAATGTGTTCCGTCCACTAAATAAACACTCAAATTAAATTTTGTTTGTTTAAAAAAGTGAATTTAATTTTAAAGCTAAGTGATTTTTGTGAAACAAATTTTCTATAATTCAGCTGTGATCAACCAAAACCGAAAGTGAGGTTAAATACTCAGTGTAGTGGTGTTGTTGTGAGCAATTAATAATAGAAAAGTGAAGTAAGACAAAATGTAAATTGAATTAATTAATCTTCAACGAATTTGCTTTCAACTTTTCTTGTATTTAAACCACAAACAAGGTTTTGTACAAATATGTGTGAGCGTTGGTGCGACACTGAAGACCCTTAAGCCGTGTCAATTATTCTTACCGTTGGTGACAAGTAATATCTGATGGGCCAAAGGGTTATTTGTACAAATTTAAAGTTAAATTTTTGTTTCACAAATCACTCGCGCACTTTCACTTTCACTAATTTTATTTTAATGTGCTCACTGAAAATAACCACGTACCTTTTATTTGTAGATGTCGTTCTTGAAGAAAATAATAATATATAAACAAATGGCTGGATAAATTGCTGTTCAATTCGTTGGGTGAAAAGTTGATGTTGCTGCTACAGATGTTGCCGCAAATAACACCTCGGAAAATACCAAGTACTACTGAATTTACGCTGAATGTAAAGAAGACGTTTTGAATGACCTCTCCATCGATGCATCCGCCTCGAAGGACCAATGTCTTGGCCGGCCACAGCTCAGGGATGGTGCTGGTGAAGATATAGTGCAGAAAGAACAAGAAAAGTTTGTATTAGTATTTTAATTTAACTATAAATATCTTTATTTTGAAATAAAGATTGTGCACAAAAAATTTATATATATATAATTTCAGGCTGCCTTTTGGTTGAATCTGGAAACTGCGGCGGGATACGTCCTTTCACGTTGATATAAGAAAACAAGTGCAGTAAAAAATATATAACAGGTCAATACCGCTTGCCACTCAAAATATTTATTTATTGCGGCGATGTTCATTTGTATGGTTAACATAAACAGTTTGACTGGCACTGTTGACCACTATGAGAAAAAATGCAAGGGCGACCTTTTATGTTTAGAGTTTAGGCTGTTGACCTAAACAAACGTTTTAAGAAAAAACTAAATAAACATATTTTTTATTGGTGCGTTTTGAGTGAAGCGAAGAAAGACCAGGCGAGGGTGTTCATGGTCCTTCGCAGCATCTTTGGCCCAACTCCTAAAATTATAATAAAAATAAATTACCATTATATTAAAATCGAATTTTTCGTTTGCCAAAAAAAAAAACATATGATTATAGAACAAATACAAAATTTAAGTAAATATGTGCAGTGCGTGGTGAAATCTCTTTTTATTATGCTGAAAATCCAGCACACCTACATACATACATACATAAACACATTTTTAAACAAAATTTAAATAAATTTAAAAAATATTCATAAAAAAAGACCTACGCAAAAAACAAAATTGTGTGTGCTTAAAAATATATTTATCTATACATACAAAATAACATATATGTAACTATAAAATAAAAGTGACAGTGTGTGCTCAAAATATACACACAGCTATATGTATATTGAAAGAAAAAAACAAAAAAGGAAATAATTAATTTTTTCTTGTTAATTTACACGAAAATTCAATTTGCACCATCAGTTTTTTTGCCTTCGAGTCCACAACTCCGATTT